>NC_137508.1:23327500-23352500 GCF_041902795.1 Electrophorus electricus | reverse complement strand
TGAGCATCTACAACACAGTCTATTAAACAAACATCTACAACACAGTCTATTAAACAAACATCTACAACACAGTCTATTAAACAAACATCTACAACACAGTCTATTAAACGAACATCTACAACACAGTCTATTAAACGAACATCTACAACACAGTCTATTAATGAGCATCTACAACACAATCTATTCTGGGGGCTACATAAGTTGTACGTATGGGTTATAGTTTCAGTGTTAATTACTACACTTAAATAGTATTTTCATGTGTAACTGTTTGACTTTTTACTCTACTTGTGTTCATGTCGTGGTGCCTTTTGACCTTAGGAACACTTTCTTATCTTATTCATAAGTCTTGAGCCTCATGTCTAGATTCCATTTTGCGATTTGCAGTACGTTTGGCTACCAAACAGATCCGAGCCGTCCTCCTGCCTAAGCGTATGGAAATAAATGACCTTCTCGCCCCATGCTGTGTATGGTTCCCTGTTCCCCTTGCCAAGTGTAGTTTTACATTCGATTCATTCCTGCTGTTTAATGGGGTCCTCATGAAAGGCAGGTTGGTATATGTACAGGAGCGGAATGGGGCTAAATCCGTCCACGGACGTTCCAGTCCACGAATGTTAAAGTCCGGAAGGAGCAGTGTTATGTACAGAACACCTCACGTGATGCCAAACGTGCCTGTAAATGGATACTACCTGTATTTTTTTTTTTTTTTGTAGTCAGAATTTAAAATAGATATTTATGAAATTTTTAATTATTAGCTGAAGAGGATAATGGTTCTAAAGGTTAAAGAAATGTGGTAAGGCACCGATGATTACTACACTGATTAACTATTCACTTCTGTTTGTTATCCCAAAGAGATCATTGGTATTGCAGGCAGGCGTACTAAATACACAACATAAAAAACCCAAAGCCACAACATTCAACAAAATCCACAGAATATGTGCAGCTCATATACATAAGATATAACAGTATAAAACAGTGTAAACAGTAAAACCAGCATAAGGACAGTAAACAGTAAGATAAATCATGATTTTTATAGGTACGAATGAATCATCTGTTGCTTTTCAGCACTGGGAGTCTAAATCTACATCCCGAAGGGTGTAGCTTGGAGCTGAGTGGACGATCTGGAAAACTCAGTGTCTTGGTTTTTGAGGTGTCTGACCAGTAAATCTATCATTTAAGGGAGTTTGAGCCATGCTAGCTAATTAGTCTGTACTCTCCACCACTTCTCCACTGATTAAGAACAGTTCCAGTTCTGGCCAGTCTTAATAAACCAATGAAATGCTTCTTTTTAAAAATGAAAACTACACAGCAGCTTGCCGTTTCTCCTGATTGGCTGGCCGAGAGACGGGGTCCTCTGTACGCCTGATTGGCTTGCTGAGACACAGGGTCCTCTGTGCTCTTGATAGGCTGGCTGAGAGACAGGGCTGTCTGTGTGCCTGATTGGCTGGCTGAGAGACAGGGCCCTGTGTGCGCCTGATTGGCTGGCTGAGAGACAGGGCCCTGTGTGTGCCTGATTGGCTGGCTGAGAGGCAGGGCTCTCTGTGCTCCTGATTGGCTGGCTGAGAGACAGGGCCTTCTCTGCAGCCCATCAACCAAGACATGGCTGCAGATTTGTGGAACAGCCATGACACAGAAGGAGTCTAAATATAGCTCAAGACTCCGTATCCATGTGCTTCCCTCGCTGGCCGGCTTCCCTAGTGTGTGGAGGTGGACACTACACAGTGTTGGACAGTGGGATGAATGCAGGGACCCCTGCAGCACACCAGTGTCTGAGCTGTCCGGGCTCTTGGGCCTGGCAAAACTGAGGCCTGCTGGTTAGCTCCAGCTTTGACACATGCTGCAAGATTATGTTGGCCCTCACACAGCCTTGTTGGCCAACATAATGAACTAGGCATATCTGAGAAGTTAATTCAATATGTCATAATAATTATCATCGTCATTAGCAGTAGTAGTATTAGTATTATGATTATAACTATATTATTATTACTATTATTATTATAGTTGCTGTTTTTGCTGTTAAAATATGAATTATTATTTTGTATTATTCTTAAAATAATTGTGGATTTATTCTGTGTAAGCTGCTTAGCGATTAGTTGATTAATCACAATGGAAGTTGAGTAAGAATACAAAATGGGCACAACCATGTGGCTAAAAAATACAAATTACATTTGATTTCATTGGTTCTTTCTTTATTTTACTGATGGCCCTAGCTGTTCATTTAAACTAGTCCTTTTCTCTCAGCGTGTTACAGCATGCTTTTAAGGATGTATGTTTTCCACCCAGTTCTGCATGTTTTGGGGCCAAATTCAATTTTAACTATGTTTCCCCTTTCGTCTTTGTGTGCGGCTTGAGCAGGCAGCTGAACCCGCACTCTAAGATTACAGGCTGAAATATTACGTGTGTGGTGAGAGAGGGGCTGTTACTAAGTGAGTGTTTACTGGTGGTGTTTACTGGGGCTGTCACTAAGTGTTTACTGGGGCTGTCACTAAGTGTTTACTGGTGGTGTTTACCGGGGCTGTCACTAAGTGTTTACTGGTGGTGTTTACTGGGGCTGTCACTAAGTGTTTACTGGTGGTGTTTACCGGGGCTGTCACAAAGTAAGTGTTACTGTTGGTGGTTACTGGTGCTGTCACTAAGTGTATGTTTATTGGTGTTAAATGCTCCAAGCGGTAGGTGGCAGGCTGCATGGACTAAGTCTGTGTCAGAGAGTCCTTGTGGACTCTGAGTTCTATTCTAACGGCTGCTGCTTGGCCAAACACACAGACACACACACACACACACACGCACACACACACAGACACACACACACACACACACACACACACACACACACACACACACACACGCCACCACATTGCCACCTTCACCAGCAGACTAACTTCTGTAAAACTACTTCAGATTACTAGAATATATTTGCTTAACTGCATGTGTATTAGCACAGACCAAGAGAGGAAGAGAGTGAAGCTTTAGGAAAGTAGGAAATTGTGTGCGCACGCGTGTGTGTACGTGTGTGTGTGTGTGTGTGTGTGTGTGTGTATGTACACGTGTGTCTGTGTACCTGTGTGTGTGTGTGTTTATGTGCCTGCGAATATGTTTGCATAAGTGCGGCGTACATGGATCCAAACATCCCACGGCTATTCGCGCCGGTGCTGCGTATTCCAGGTGAGTCGGCCTTGCTGCGCGGGCTTTGGCACATCCTGCGCCTTTCAAACCGCCGCAGTAGCTTAAAGGTGCAGCCGGGCCCGTTTGTTTATCTCTCATTAGCCTCTCGCTCCCGAGGGAAAACTGTTTCCAGATCAGCCGCTCACGCCGGCGCCCTCCCACCATACTAATCTCCCCGGCGCACCGCCTGTTCATTTACGATAGTGCTCCAATAGCGGCAGCTTTGCCTCATCCGCACCTTTTGACCGCTGTGGTTGGCGATCCCTCCTTGTTGGCGCGAGCGCTCTGCCATCAGCTTGATTAAGCAGCGTCTCTGGCCTGGTTTGGGTTTAGACCCACTGGGAATGCCTGAACCTTTGGGTGTGGTAAAGGTTGGGGAAGCCCTGCTTGGTGGTTTGGGTGCCTGGTAAGTGCTCCTCGTGTTGCATTTAACAAAACAATAACAAAAACCACAGCAAGGATACATTCAAATTCACAGGGGCATATGTGTTACTAAGGCCTGATCTGAGAGTAGTTTTGCCATTTCTTGCTCTTTTTTTTTCTGATTATTTAGTTTGGTATATAAGCAGACCTGTATAAGAGCTGCTCGGAACAGAACAGCGCTCCAAAAGACGCGGATAGACTGGGGATCCGGGAGAAGAACTGTTCCTAGCGCACAGACAAGCCCCCCGGTGTCTCAGTGCGGGGGCGAGCGCAGTCTTAGTGAATGCACAGGTGAGCGTTGGAGAAAAACAAAAAGTTTGGCCTCTGTTTGCTCTTATCATGCTGCATTCAATTTCGCTTCTCCCACATGCTACGGCTTTTCTCCGGCGGTTTGTGGAGTGCGTTCATTTCAGTGTTGTGCTGTGGTTCAGGGCCCCCCCCCCCCCAATCCTCTCCCGTGAATGATTTTCATAATCATAACCCATGTATAATCGTTAAGTAAATGCTAATTTCTTATGAAAGGAGCTAAATTAATGTGCTATCAGCTGTGGCCAAATGAAAGTAATTGCTGTTTTTTTTTTTTTCTTGTCCCCCCCCCCACCCCGAAATTATTTCAATACTTGCTGAGAAGGCCAGAGTAGAACAGCAGTTTTATGCTGGTGCCTCTGTCACCATGGGAATCACTCATGTTGGTACCATGACAACCAGTATTTGATCAGTCTGGCCAGACCTGGGGAAAAACGCATACAGATGACTAGGATTGGGTGTGCCGCAATGGTGTGTGACCATAAATGTGAATGTTCTCTCTGCTTATTCTTTATATGTATACACGTGTGTGTGTGTGTGTGTGTGTGTGTGTGTGTGTTGTGTGTGTGTTGTGTGATAGATAGATATAGATAGACAGACACACACACACACACACACACAAACAACCTGTGCAATGATCTCTGCTAGAAAAGTTCCAAGCATATCAGAGATATAAATGCATAATATGAATGCAGTGCGTGTCACATTTTGCTGAGAACTAATGATGACGAAGTCCCTGGGGCTTGCTGGTGCTTTCACAGGAAATGTCACAGGAAATGGTCAGTGTGTATTGAGCTAATGTTCTCTAGTTAGCACACTGAATATTCTGCCCAGTAAATGTGGAAGATTGGTTGTTAATGTAAGATGACCGGCCAGTCTCAGTCTAACCTCAGCGCTGATGAGACGCCCGGCATGTTTTTACACGCACACCCTGCGGTGGTCATGAAAACCTGGGAAACTTGTACGTGAACAGTGCGTATCGAGTCTGATACAGTTTGTTATGGAACTGGAACAGCTTTCAGGATGCACGCGCACACACACAGGGTCTTCTGGGATATAGTAGCGCTGTGGGAGAGAAAGGCTGTCTCACTCAGCTGTAGGTGCCCTGCAAGCCTCCCTTGTGCTCGCTCTCTCTCTCTCTCTCTCTCTCTCTCTCTCTCTCTCTCTCTCTCTCTCAGAACCAGCCTGGCTACAAAGAGGTCTGTAGAACTGCAGGCCCCAAGGGAAGGTGGTCGTATTGAGCCCCATCATCCATAAAAAGAATTATAGGGTGTTGCCCAGCAGCAGTGTGTGACACGCCACAACCACGTCGTACCCAGTGAATTTTACTCCTACCAAGAACTGAGCTGCCTGGACAAGCGTGAAGAGATGAGAGTGGTTTGAGGTTATACAGTAAACAAGAGAAGACAGTAATGGAAGGTGGCGTGTAGTTTTGACTGCCTAAAGGGAGGTTGTGGCCTTAGGGAGGAGCCTTGAGGCCCTGCACTGGGGTAGGGGCCCACTGATTGGTCAGAATTTTAAAATGTTTTTATTTTACTTTTTTTTTTTTAATGAGGTGGATTATATTTCACAACGTCAGGTCAGCCCTGAATCCAAGCTAGCTACTACAAGGGAACAAATGCTAGGGGGTAACAGCTGGGTAACAGGGTAACGGGTGTCTCTATAGGAGGGTAACGGGTGTCTCTTTGGGAGGGTAGCAGGTGTCACTATAGGAGGGAAATGGATATCAACATAGGAGGATAATGAAAGTCTATATTGGACCCCAAACAAATGTTAATACAGGAATGTAATCAGTGTTTGTATAGGAGGGTAACAAATGTCTAGGAGACATAACGAGTGTCGTGTTGGGGCGGGAGTTCACAGAGCGGTCCACAGGCTCTCAACTCCTTCGCAGAAGTCAGAGAGTCAGAGTCAGAGAACTGGGCCAGGCTGACCAGAGTATGGTGAGACACGGTAAGGCAGTCTGCACTGGAGTCCAGACAGCGCTGTGCGTGGGAGTGGATGCTCTTGGGGAGAGTTGAGAGAGTGACATGATATGAGTACAGAAGCTCTGTAGTGAACTGTATCTCTGTACTAAATTGTCTCTGTACTAACCTGACTTTCTTTAAGAAACAGTATTATCTAGCCAAAAGTGACGAGTATGAGGTGTTTTTAAATGGTGGATGATGATTACTCTCATGGGTAACTGAACACAGAAGGAATAAACTTGCTAACTGGAATTAAATTTAGAGAATCTTTATTTTTTTTAAATCAATGTATAAAAACAGTTCCTCGGTATCAATAAATTTGTTGACCTGGATATAAAAAAAAACCTACTTAAGATATCTGCCATTAGCTAACAATGGAACCTAATATATTGTATTTGAAAAGTGAATAATCTATAAATGTCATCCATTGGAAAGTGTGATAAATAGAAACTATCAATAACTTTGCAACTGACCGTTTGTGGCTTTCAAGGTTTTTACAAAGGAAACCCAAAGTCAGAGGTTCACGCATGTCGTTGAGTTTCTTGTGGTCTTGCCATAAATAAACATTTATCTTAACCATGATAAATGTTTATTTGAGCCAACACTGTCTCTCCGTTCCTGGCCCGCCACATCACTGCTGGTCTGAGCTCTCGCTGACAGCTTGAGAGTGTTGAAGAAGCTTGAAAAACGAAAGGGGAGTAAAGTCTGATTTATGACGGTCATGGGTCAGAAATGTGTACTGGCGATTGACTGATAAGGTGCACTTGCGGTTTTGTGCTGTTGAAGTGCATTGTAATATATGTTTGAGGCCTGGATCCAGCCACGCTGGCCAAACTGCTGGTATACTACTTTGGCCTGTTTAACTTTGACCGTTTTTTTATACGTCGTCCAGCTTTGTGATGACTCATATGTGAATGTTTGGCCGTTTCTGTAAGGCGAGAGATAAAGCACAATTTCACTTCAAAATACTGAAAAAGAAGACGGTTACGTAAATTCATTTTAGTGTTGAGAAAGCCTGTTTGTAACACATGCCTGCAGCTGGCAGGCAAGGTTTGCAGAATGAGGGTGCTAGCTATCAGGCCATTTTTAGATGCTGACGCTAATCAAGTGTTAAATATTTAACAATGTTATTGATAAATTTAATAAAATTAATTTCCAGCAGTTAAACAAATTGTTAATGCATGATTAAAATACACATGCACACACACACACACACACACACACACACACACACACACATACTGTACAATGTCTCTACATCTCTTGTATCTCTCTCTCTCTCTTGCTCGCTCTCTCTCTCTCTCTCTCTCTCTCTCTCTATATATATATATATATATATATATATATATATATATATATATATATATATATAGAAAACTGATTTGTCAACTGAGACAGTTTTCTGAATTAGATTAGCAGTCCACCAACTGCAGTGAAGCTGTTTATTTCTGAAACTCACCCCAAAATTTTCCCCTCCGAGCCAAAACTCCCGCAAGGAGTGAGGAACACTCCAAAGCGGATCGGTTCTTCAGCCCTGGCGTCCCTATTCCACACAAAAGGCCCTTTGTCTGAATGCCGAGCACTCCTCTGTCTGGTTTTCCCCGTGCTACGCTTCCATTCTCTCTCCCCGCCTCGTGCGGAGGGGAAGCTAGGGACCTGATAGTTTGCCCAGGGCCTAGTGTGGCAGAGCGCTGCCCCGGTGTCGGCCACTCCACGTCTTAATATACGCTGCTTTTCAAGTGAGGTGCATTCATATGCTTAATACCAGTGCAAGGCTTCTACTGATGCTACAGGAAGCCTGGGAGCATAAAAGAATGCGAAGTAATTGTCCCTGTTGTGTTCCCCTTCTGCACTATGCCTTCAAATGATTGCCACAACACTCCACCACTACCCTCGCACAACTTCCACACCGACTCCTGCCTTTAATCAGAAGGCAGAGTTGTAATTGTAAGGGTGTAGGATGAACGCTGTGTGCATTTCGTACATGAGAAGGGGAAATTCTTGTTGTGTGTGTGTGTGTGTGTGTGGCGTAGAGAACTTGGAAATATGAAAAAAGAAAAAATAATGGTAAAATGACATTGCCTTTCCGAGGAGCGGAGACGGAAGGAATGTGTGTGGTTTAAGGGAAAGGAGACCCGAGCAAGCCGACAGGGCTGTTGGGGCAGGAATGTTCCCTTTTATAGCTCCAGAAATGTTGACATAGTCCTTATAAAGTGATGCTCTTAAAAGCTATTATATATGTAATATTGTCGGCAATGGTGTGATTCCCAGGTATCCTGTCACAGTGAGCAGTATTTAAATTCAGTTTACTCTAGACTCCTTGATGGGTGATGCATCATTTTGTGCTTTGTTGATTCTTAATTGTGACGGTAATCACTATGAGATGTGCTGTTGTTATTGTCTCCTTGCCTCTGTGAATTCAAATAGATCAGCGCTGAAAGTATATTTACATGCATGGCCAAGCCTTTTCTTAATCCAATTCCAAAAAAAGTTTGTTGTCATCAAATGAAATTTTCTCTGACTGAATGTTCGTGCCCGGAAGGCTTTTCAAGCAGGGTATCAATGCCACAACGCCCTGGCCTCACTGGGGAAGCTGCAGTGGTGCATTCTGGGTAAAATCTGAGATTGGGCCCTTTCCCGTGACTCGGTTCCAGCGTCTTGATTCTCCCAACCGGACCCATCCGGACCTCATCCCTCGCTGCTGCCTGTATGGATAGATTATTCTGCAGATGTAACCCCCCAAAAATCTAGTTGCAGTTTAATCCCCAGCTGCGCTCCCCTGAGGAGCATGGTCTCTCTGCGACGTTCCGGTCTCGGTGATCCCAGGGGTTTTCTGCTGTGAGAAAATGGAAATGAGCAGAAGCCATTAGATGCAGACCTGAGGACAGGACCTGGCAGCTGCCTTCACCGCGAAACCCTAAACTCGCGCGTCCTTTCTTCACTCCGATCTGATCTTACCTTGGCATTCCATGTTTCCAGTGCCACCAATTTGCAGCAGGAGAAGCCTCTTCCAACAAAATTTTTTTTGTGTGTGTACTAGCTTGCGTGACTGTAGAGAGGGCCGGTCTCGGTAGCCTCTGCCCCTGTGCGAAAGGCTGCACCACAGAAGCCGTGTAAGTCTCCCAACTGCTCGAGCCGCTGCACGAAGGCAAAGTTTGATGTCTCCTCCAATCAGTGTGAGGCGTGGGGGCACCGTGGTAACAGGTTTGGCGTGGGAGCGGACCAGAGTGCGCGATGGGTTTCTCATGCTCGTATTTTTGTTTGTTTGTTTACAAACAAACCCTGAGCATCACTACATGTTTGAGTGATTCGGGCATGAAACCTGAGGGATTTGTGGCGCCCAAACGTCTGATGTTGGACGGGGCCATATTTATTCCCTTACTTTCTTCCCCAAGTCTGATGTGGTTGTCTCGCTGATGGACACAAAATGTCAAAATCTGTCCATCGCTGGCAGGCGTCCCAGCTGCATTCCTGAGAGCCGAGGACTTTCTGCAAGGCTCTGCTTCTATCCCAGTCGTCCTCTCCAGGAGCTGGACACCCCTGCGTAAGGTTCAGGAGGAACCTGGTTTCGATTATTAATGCCTGCTGACTGTAGCCCATGGGCTACTATAGGAGCATCTATAGGAGCGAAATGACTCCCTTCTGCCTCTGCCTTGGCCTGCAGGACTGCAGAAGCATATAAACCATCCTCTCCTCGCTTGATTACGACCGACTCCTTGCGGCCTAGGAAGTCAGAGGGGGGAAAAAAAACCCGAGCAGGGGGAGGCATCTGTATTCCGAGCCCACGCGGGGTCCCCTCTCCGGGCACACCCGCTCGTGTAAAAGTGCCCTCGACAGGCTCTAGCCCGGACTGATTGTATGCATTATTCCCACTGATGGATGCAGGGGTGCGGGGACACGTGTCCTCCGGTGTGATTATCCGGGACCGGTCCGCGCCTGCGCCCGCGGCCGCTCTTTCCCGAGAAAGCGGGACCCCGGCGGTCGCGGAGAGGCGTGACCAAATGTCACGCGGAGCTTCCCGCCCCGCGCGGTATTTTTAGCTCCGCCAACGAACTGATTCCTCGCGCGCTCCGCCACGTGGATCGCCGCGACATCGCTCCCCTTCCGTCCTCTCTTCCTCTTTGCATCCTGCCTGTCCAATATGTCCTTTCCGCGGATATTCTATTAATCTATGCAAATGGAATTCCGCGCATCGTAGAAAAATAAAGACATGAAAAAGAGCGCCAGGAGGCCGTCCCACGTACACAAAAGGCGTCAGGAAGAAAGCGGGGCTCATTTGCATGATTAAGACAGATGCCTGCTTGTGCATTTTGGCTCAATCCAAACATCAGGGCATGTTGTGCGGAACGGGGGGAACGCGCGAGCGTGGCTGCCGCGCGTCCTTGCGTGTCACGTTCCGCGGTGGACATCGATTGGTGGTCAGTGTGCGGTTGGCCTCCAGTGGCACAGGTGGAGTTATGTAAAATGGCATTTAAGGACATGCAGCGATGAAGGCATGAGAGTTTTCAGGCGTGCCACGCGTCGCTGCGAGTCACTAGGGCTGTTGGTCCAAGCCTCACCGTGATGGTTCATGTAGAGTTTAGCCCACACACACAAAAAAAAAACAAAAAAACCCCAACAACAACAAAAAAATGCACCTCCCGTGGCTGTGCATCCCACAACCACACCTATAAAGAAATTCAATCACACAGCTCACGGAGAATAATGGCTGCCTCCACCCTTCTATATTAAGAGCTGGCCAGACTTGCCGGTCAGTGTATCCAGTTGAAGGTCTTTATTGGTGAATTATATGCACGCCTCAGCGCCCTGAGCAGCGCGCTACAGTAGATAAGTCAAATGGAATCGCTCGGGAACAGGCAGGCCTGCAAAAGTCATCTTCCTCGGTCCCCGCTCAGCCCCCGGGGGCAAACTTGGTCGGTGTGTTGAAGTCCAGCCTCCGACTCGGCAGTGACCCCCGATGTGCCACGGGGTGGCAGAACTGAGGGCAGCAGCGTGGGGTGAGGGCGGAGATTTGCATAAACCTTTCCAACAGTGGTTGCCATGGCTACTGGTGTGACTAATGCTTTGATTTTTCCGTCGCCGTGGCTCTCTAAAACGCCAAGCCAGAGGCCTTGCACGTGATGGTCAGTCGGACTCGGGGCTGAAACAGCAGGGAATTCGCCGCGGTGTCGGCCCTTCCCATTAATTCCCGCTAAAAACCAGGAAAACTCACTGCGTTTTTAAAAATTATTTATTTCTTGCATGAAAACAAATAAACAACTAAAACCTCATGCTCCCCAAGTGGAGAATTATGTCTGACAACAGAATTTCCATCAGTATGCTAGAGGCGTGTTTCTCCGCTACAGAAATGTGTAGGAACGTCTCAGTAAGCTAGTGATTGTTCCTCCTTCACCCCTCTACCTACATATGGTCCGGCATCGAATATATTCCACACCGGTGTGACCATTTGTATGGTTACCTGTGGGAGTCTCTGGTCTTTACAGGCTGTTTAGTTTCCGCTTGGTGATTGGGACTGCGTGTTCTCCACGCAAGCGGCCGAGCTGGAACACGCACAGTTGAACATTTACCCCACTACACATATGTGCCGGCGTCCTGTAAATAATGAGCACTAGTCATCCATATGCTGGTAGAGAGAGAGAGAGAGAGAGAGAGAGAGAGAGAGAGAGAGAGAGAGAGAGAGAGAGAGAGAGAGAGAGAGAGAGAGAGAGAGAGAGAGAGAGAGAGAGAGAGAGAGAGAGAGAGAGAGAGAGAGCACAATCTGCATAAAGCAGGATGGAGAGTCACTTGTCAAGGATTTTTCAAACCTTGCTTTTATGCAAACATGCACACACTTGCCTGGGAACTGCTCACTGTAATAAGAGTGCATTATAAATGCATAGAATGGGACCAGGTGATCATAAGAAAGCATTGTCTTAGCCTATCAACACAGACAAACAAGCAGGCGAAAATGAAACATTGGTGTTTGTTTGTTTCAGTAGCTGTAATAATGGTCTTTTGTGTGCATGGTCTTATACTTGTCTATAATAATATTGGCAGTCCGGTGTTTTTAATAGACACCCAGCACCATTTCCAGCTGGGTGGGGGGTGCTGCTGTTTATTTTGTGGCGTTTTGGCCGACGTATGCGAAATGGCGGAAGATGTTTTTTGACCGGTGAACGCAGCAACGGCGGCGATATATTGCTCCGCCGTTCTCCGCGTTCTTGAAGAAGTGTGCGCGCCAGTGATACGGGCCTGACTTTCATGCTGACGGAGCCGACAATGGCCTGGTCCGGCGCCCGGCCACACACTAATTGGTGTGTTGCCTCTCGACGGATCCACCGTCTCATGCATTTTTCATGGAAAGCAACCGGGCACATTATGGCCACATTGTGGAAGACCTGCTCCAGTCCGGCTGGTCTTGGGAGAGACAATATTTCACATAGTTACAGCCTCATTAAGGTCCACTCCAGCATCCACGAAAACTCTCACATGCATGCGCACGCATGCACGCACGCACACACACACAGAGCAGTGAAAAAGTGCTACTTTAAGCACTCCTGGTGTTATACCCGTAGTTTTAAAGATTGTATTGGAGAACTTTGTCTTGCCTGGTTTTCACTGCCTGGTGTTAAATGTTGTATAAATGTTGTAGTCTTTTTAGAGGGCGGAGCATTGTGTGTACAGCCATTTCTCACAGTGGAAAAAACCCCACTGGATGGTGCGATTAGTCTCTGAAGCAGAGCTGAACCGTGTGTGCGGGGACACACACCATGTGTTGTTCTCACAGTACTTCTGAAATCTACACACACACACACAAACACACAGAGATGCGTGCAACTCACACACGGATGCAAGTACACACACAGGCGCGCATGCATGCGCGCACGCACACACACACACACGCACTCTCTCACACACACTCACACACAGTCACACAGGGGTTCTCCCACCCACCTCTCATCTTTCCTTGTGACAGATTTCCATTATCCATATTTAACGGGATTTAATATTTGAATGCAAAAAAAAAAAAATGCCGTTTGGATGTGGAGGAGGCAAATTAATGAGTCATGGCATTATCATTGTCTTTAATAGGCCATGAAGAGAGATTTATGGATCCTCTGCGTTCAGGCCTGTAGAGGCATTGCTCTGACGGGTGTCACATGCTCCAACATGCGTAAAACGTTATTTGTGTTTTTCCAGAAGACGTTTAGATCTTTCAGTCATTCCTGCATTATGGCTTTCTTAACCATCTCTTGCGTTCAAAGGTGGAATGGTGTTGCGAGTGTTGTTCTCGCCGCAGTTCTGAATCCCTGCTCATCACTTGTGAATTGATATATGTAATGTGGTGAGGAGACATAAATTATTGACACGCGGTTTTATTCATGATGTCTGCGATTATGCAATGAGAAAAGCGCTCTCTGCCTTTTGGCCTCTTTATGTCTGCCGCCCCCCCTCCCCCTCTCTTTCTCTCTCTCTATCTCTCTCCCTCCCCCTCTCTTTCTCTCTCTTTTTTGTTCTCATCCTCTCCCTTCTCCCTCGCGCTCTCTCCATTTTCCCAGCCACTAGAGAGGGAAATCTTCCCCGAAACGTTCCTCTAAATAATGCAGAGACTCTCCCTGTTCCCGATCCCTCCTGCGTCCGGAGCGTGGGGCGAGTGGGTGTGCGCTCGGAAGCTCGCGCCGGAGAGCCGTCTCCCCGCGAGCTGGAGCAGCGTTGGTTCCGCTCCGCGCCACACCCCTCGTACCACACACACACACACACACACACACACACACGCGCGTGCAGCGGCGTGAAAAGATAATTGTTATTCTCCCACACAAGCAGAGATCGTAGGCCTCGTCGGAGGTGTGCTCCAGCTGCCAAATGTCACCGCGGCGATGCTTACAAGGACTAATGCGAAGGTAACCGGGAAATGGGACTGTTTACATCACTCGGTGACACTCCCCACCCTCCTCCCCTGCCCTCTGGGCCACAGCTGAAAGGACTCTAGTATTTCGCTGTCGAACCAGTACCTAAGGTCTCTTATCCGCCTGTCATCACCCTGTGATTCAATTAAGCATACATTCCTCGGTCTGCCTGCCTCCGACGAATGCAACAGTGACGGACAGAATCACACATTATTATGCAAAGGGAGAGCGAGGGGCAGGAACAGATATGAATGCCGTAAGAATAGATGGGTTGAAAGGATGGTGTAATTGATTTCCTATCTACGCTGGCATTTCATTAACTGAATAAATGGCCGAGATTTTGGACAGTCGGACTTGTCCGAACCTCCTCCTGGCGGCCCATTGTGAAGACGGACAGCGTTCTGGGTGTGCGTTGTGTGATGAACGTAAGGACGGATGGGCTCATGGGCTAATTCAGTCCCATCATGCCCCCCTGGGGTGTAACACGCGTCAGCGAGGTTTTGTTTGGGTAGCTCTCACTCCGTTTGTGGGTTTTGCTAGCAAACATATTGCTTGTTTGTATTTTTGGCATTTGACGTGCGTTAACATTTTTACAGACTTTGAATCTCCGCATTGACACAGTTTTGGTTTTGGCTTTGCGGGGGTGTCGTCTGCCCCTGTGAGGCTCAACCTTCTGTTTCCTCTCGTCGAGGCTGCGCAGCGATGTGTGAGACTTCCTCGGGGAGTGCATTCAGGCTTTTTTTCTTCTTTTATTTTTTGCCTTTGCAGATGTGATCCACACCGTGGGCCCCATCGCCCGGGGGACCGTGGGGCCATCCCAAAGCAGAGACCTCAGGTCTTGCTATGAGACCTCCCTCAGGCTGATGGAGGAGAACAAACTGCACTCTGTTGTGAGTATAGTCACACCCGACTGCATCCCCGAACACGGCATGTAGAGCCACCAGGGTAGTGGAAACCGCCCTGCCAATCAGCAGTGGAAAACACACTCTCAAATTAATAATCTAAAACAAAGGAGGGTTGGAGTCCTGTTTTCTGTTTGCTCTGTCCTCGATGACGATGACGAGAATGATGATGATGTAGGCCAGATAGAATGTCTTTATTTGTCATATGTATAAACATGCGTGTATGGATATGTTTTTTTTTTTTTTTACTGCATTTCCCAGTTTCTTTGGCTGGGAAATGCTGGGGTCTTACTCCGTTCACACAGAGCAGTGGTCTCAGGACTTTTCTGGACAGTGACCAGGTAATGAAGGAAGCTTCTTCTTTTGTGCCTGCACTGCTAAACAGCCACTCAGTTTCATCCAGCGACTTCAAAACTGATAATGGTGAGAAACAAACAGCCATGAGACTGAACAGACGCCGTAGTTCATGTATGAGCTGAGTGCTCATGGAGGCACAGACCTGAGGTTGACTCTACTTCGTTCCAGCACAGACTGGTTGTCTCCGATTCGTTCCAGTCACTGTTATAGTTACACCAAAACTTGGGCACAGTGCTCTTGGATAGCCACTGGATACACGCCCCGCTAGTCACTTTTGGACAAGAGCATCTGCTAAATGACTCTATGAAAATGCAGTTTACAAAGAGAGAGGCACATGCACACACACACGCTCGGTTAGGTCTTTCCTAATCCAGGGACGGAATGCGCAGTGCGGCCGGCGTGTTTGGAGCTGATAGATTCGGGTTGTTTTTCTGCATGGTGAGCTTCCGGAAGGTGGGGGCCAGGACCCGTAATGAACTTGGCTGGAGACCAGAGGCTTTGGCCTAGGGAGGAGAAGCTCTGGATCCCCCACGCTTCCAGCTGCTGGCCTCTTCTCAGCCATCTGGTCCACAAGACTCACGGATCTGCCCTAATCCACGCCGACCGCGGCCATAGAGAGCGCTCCAAAGCCGAAGCGTTTTCGGTTCCCCGAGACCTAGAATCTCCGGCGATTAGCTCTGATGAGTGCACGATGCAGGAACAAATTGCTAACTGTAATCCCCCCATAAGGATCAGCTGGGCTGCTTCTAGCATTGGTCAGCCTTGGCACTGCCGGCTAATTCGTCGTCCTAGTAATATGACCCGGGGCGGGGGGAATGGGTGAGCTCGGCTTCTGTTAGTGCACTGAATTAGTGCGTCAGGAATGACAGACCTCCCTGCTACATACACACCACTTTGCTGCATACAGATTGCCCTGTTACATACAGACCACCCTGCTTCACTTAGACTGCCCTGCTACAAACCTTCCTGCTACATATAGACCTCCGTGCTACATACAGACCTCCGTGTTCCATACAGACCTCCACGCTACACACAGATCGCCCTGTTGCATTCGAACCACCCTGTTGCATACAGACCACCTTGTTACACACTTTGCCAGAGCTTTACTGATTCCTACAGCCTGTCGTTAGACGCCATTGGAGGAAAAGGGCTGCATGTCCAGCTCTCATTATTTCCTCCTGGATCCGGCAGTGGTTCGCCCTACACTGCAGGATTCCTCCACTTTCCCTTGTGTTCCTGCAGGCCTTTATCTAGTCGGTGATCCGTGCGTAAGGAGAAGAGCGGCACATTGTTTTCCCATCAGGGAGGAGCTCTCCTGGCTCCTGACTGCGACAAGCGCCCCCACCCCAGTGGCCCACCAGCCTGACCGACCGCTGCTCTGCGGCGCCGCCCTGGACTCTACACACGCTCCCCGTTTCCTTCTGCCCTCGGCCCCGGGTGGGCCGCTCATGCCAGCGGATGTAGGCGGAGGTTCCGGTTGATTACGGCTAAACGCATGACGACTAAGCTCGGTACGACTCCGTGGCCCAGACTTAGGAGAGAGAAGCAGGGAGGAAGTTCCCTGCTATGTACGGAGAAAACAGGTGTGTGTATGTGTGTGTGTGTGTGTGTGTGTGTGTGTGTGTGTGTGTGTGTGTGTGTGGGGGGGGGGGTGGACAGGGTCATGTTTAGAAGCAGCAGAGAAGCAACGGCTCCCCTACTGGCGATTCCATTGCATTACAGTGGGATTTAAGTCAGAACAGTAGATGAGCTGCAGAAGCCAGGGGAGGTGGATGAGAAGGCGGTGTAGACCCAGACCCAGCCAACAGCTCCCACCCACACCCCCTCCAAAACAGACACCAGAACCCCAGGTGTACTCCACATACCCCGCACAGATGAATTCCTGTTGATTATCTCGAGAGATAGAGACCCGTGAACAGGTTCTCAGTCATGAGGAAGCTTAAATGTGTTTTGGAGCTGAAATGTAAATATAAACTCCTGTTTCTGTGTGAGGGTCTTCATTTTTCCAGCTGAAGCTCACTGGTCATGATAATTCTCTTTTCTGAATGGACTGGGACCTGCCCTTTAACGACCGTTTACGAAGTCTGTATGATCTTCTGGTTCCTTCGTCGGCATCTAACTCCTGAAGCCTCTCCCGGTTTGGTCCGAATGGCATCCCCCCCCCCCCAAGCACGAGAAGGATCCATCACGGAGATGAGGAGGGAAGCATGAGCCACGTCAGCATGTTCCACGTTAGCCCCACGCATGGCCTGCGGGTGCTGAGAGGAGCCACTGGCTGGGGGGGGGCGCATGAAGGACGGGCTTCGTCTGGAAGAAGGATGAGCTCCCCGAGTCAAGAAACAAGGCATTTAACCTCCGGAATGCAGTTCAGCGCTCATCGGACAGGCGGAGAGAGACCACAGACTTCCCTTCTTTGTCTCTGTCCGTTTCTCCGCTGAACGGTATTAAGAACAGTCTCTAATGCAAAGGTGGATGGGATTTGTGGTGAGGAGAGAGCGCACTGTACATTATCACGCGTACATTGATTTTGCATTTTGTAGGAGTTGGTTTTATGAGCGATCTTGAATTTAGATGAACTTGCTCGTTTCTACACATGCATTTGCACATCTGCTTATATTTTTATATACCCCTCTGTGGGTATTTATGTGGATTTTTATTGTGGTGTGTGCCTGCGTGTGTGTGTGTGTGTGAGGACAGGGGGTGGGTGTGTGTGAGCAAACCTGGAGAGACCCTCCCTCTCATTCCCATCCGGTGCCTTTCCATGCAGCCAAGTGGGCGTCCCCTCCGGCTCTCGGCAACGCTCAAGCGGTCGCCTTCGTCGGGAAGCGCACTCTGGAATGTCGGCTCGGGGAATAGCTGGGGGGGCATCACTGCAGGCCTGTGGAACGGAATCCCCACCCCCCACCCCCAAAGCGTTCCCTGAGATCCATGGGGCTCCGCCGGCACTGGCTATCCAGCTGTGAAAGAACCCCCGGGCCGTTTGTGCTCGAGGTCAGTGAGAGGACGCGGCGGGGCAATGGGAGCGAATGGAGAGCTCCAGGTTTGGGAATGTGTTGTCCCGATCGAGCCCCGGTGCCCACAGGGAGAGAACTCACTCCGATGCAACGTCAATAACCACTGGAGCCAGAAGACATTAAACAGTCACATTTCAGCTCTGATGCATGGAGGATGGCACTTAAAACGCTCTGCTGAGGAACATCTGGCCATGTTGGGACAGTTCATCAAGTTCATACTTGGCTCTCTGTGCCTTAGCTGAAATTAATTACTTTTTTGCAGTAGTATTAATGAGGCAGGACCTGATTATAATTACAATGAGAGTGGAACCTTATGGAGGGTGGATGGCTTCCAGAATTTTTATTTTTTTAATCTTCACACGCGTGAAGCCAGCGCGGCACTAAAACATTGCGACTACTGTCGGCTTCATAGGCCTTTGGCTCCCGGGGTCTAATAGGACGCTGAGCAGAGAGAATGCCCTTAGGACAGGCAGCTCTGGAGCCGGAGCGCATTTGGCATTGCTTGCTTGCGCTCACATGTGTGTCACCACAAGGGCAACGCGATCCAGGCCCAGAGGGGGAAACACTGGAGTTTAAAAGGCGGTGTAGGTTGGGGTTGGGGAGGCTCATATGTGTTTACGAGCTGACCCAGGGAGCATAGAGTGGCTATGTCTGTCATCTTTGTTAGTCGAGCCAGCCCGTTTTCATTCCAAAAACCCGAGAGTTTGCTCCCGGGGACGCCGGCATCTGGGAGCCGTTCGGCTCTCTGCGGGGACTTTTATTTCCTTTTCAAAACCTTTTGTTCTGACCATTAACGATGAGAAGTGCCCATGTTTATCCAAAACATCGCCATCGCGCTTTCTGATGGTTTCTTTGGCTCGTTAGACGACATCGTTATCATTGTATTATGAACTCGCTAGCAGACTCCTGGGAAAGCGGGAACTTTTACCCTCACTGAGCGCCTCTGCTCATCGACGAATGAATATTCAGCGTACCTCTCACTTCTCTGATCCTTGACTAATGGCCCCGTGAGAGCCGGAACGCCTTTTCTTAACGGCGCCGCCAGCCACTGCAAAGCGCACGCTTTGTGCATTCAGGTGTCGCTGGGTTATTTTGGTAGACAGGCGTTAGTCTGCCTCGCAGCGCTGCCGGCTGTGGTTCCGGACAGCGTCGGCTCTGCAGACAGCGTGTAGGGGCCCTTCTCCCCCAGGGCAGGCGCTAGCTGAAGGGTTTTACAGTCGGAGCGCTCGCTTACTCCAGGATTTGCATGGGAAGACAGAGTTTGCTCGCGGAAGAAAAGCTCAAGAGCCAATGGGAAAAAATGAGCGGATGACTGGTGTTGAGATCAGAATAAAGATGGTGCTCCATGCACACGCGCACACACATGCACATACACAGAGACAGAGAGAGAACAAGATAGACAGATTCTTGTATTCCTCACTTTGTGGGGTAATTTAGTTGATTTGTGTAATACTGCAGCTAAATATTGATACGCTCACATCCAAATGTATTCCCAGCCCCAGTGTGTCTGTGTGTCTTACCACAGTGTTTATCCAATAATTGAAAATACACATAAACACACACACACACACACACACACACATTTGGGAGACTCCTTATCCATAACTGCATAAATAATTACAAAACAGGATTGTTTACATACTGCAAGAGAGACCTCAGTAGGGAGCAGGTTCCAGAGACAAGCTCGTCGCTGTCATCCAGCCAGGGATATACTCGTAGTCATGTGACACCTTATGTAAGATACCCGGAGCCAGTTTCATTCAGATCCTGTTGGAATGATTAAGTGTACATCACCAGCAAACTCCGAAGTGCCAGACTTGTGGAACTGATTTTATAATGCTAATGAGATGATACCACAAAAAAAGTCCCATTCCTAGTTCCGCAGCATTTCCATGTAGCGGGTGAAGTGGTAGAGGGGTCATACGCAGCCTGACCTCTGAATACCTGTTCGTTCTGAGACCAATGTCAGCAATTACCATCTATATTCAAACAGCAAGGATGAAGTGGCCACGCTAACGTTAGCGAGGCTGCTAATCGTGTGTCTCCGTTTTAACCTTCAGAGTGAGTGTTCCGTGTGGGAGGGGCTTACAGGCTACTGCTCAGGTACAACCGGATCAGTGAACTGAGAACTGAAACCCAGAAAGTGAGCAGGATTTGTCGTGAGGTCAAACATAACTTGTTTGACACTTTATCCAAATAATGTTAGATGTTTAAATAAAAGTCACGAGCATTTTCTCAGACTGCCTCCCCGGATTGTCATATGAAGTTGGTTTGCAGTATCCAAATCAGTGGTTAAGGTACTTGACTAGTAATCAGAAAGTTGCCAATTCAAGTCCCACCACCACCGACTTGTTGCTGTTGGGCCCCTGAGCAAGGCCTCAGTTGCTTAAGTTGTGTTCAGTCATAATTATAAGTCGCTTTGGATAAAAGCTGTCATGTCATTATGACTCCTCACTAGTCAGAGGCAGATGTTTTGTCCATCACCAGATCCCAGACTAGCACCGGATCACCTTTGACCCAGCAGTGCATGCAGTAAGACAGGAAGTGTATGGGCATGACATTGTACCTTCTTTAGAATATCTTCACTTCCGTTCCTCGTAGCGACAGTAGTCCTGATGTTTTAAAAAACTATTGTGCTGTAAAAATAATCACCTGAAAAAAGCTTAAGGCAAGAGTTGTAGAGTATGTTGGTAGTCTGGGACATGGAACAAAACACAATCAGGCCAACCTTCGGCTAATAAACCAACATCAATCTAATCTAATATCATACTGGACTTTACTATTAGATGTAGGAAAGTCTGTGGCATTTCCATACGCATTAGCACGAACTGCCGATGTTTGCGCTTCTGACCCCATCTGTCAGGACTTTGGTATTTCAGTAAATAAATTAAAAACATAAAAACAAAAATCCCTGCCAGGGCATTTGGGAATGATGTTACATCTGTTCCATGTCAGCAACCCCCTCGATGTCAAAAGAAATTCAAGTATTGATAAGAATATGATGATTATGCTTGAATATACTGGGTTATTAAATGTGTGTGGTCATGGCTTTCCCCTTCCGTCTCTCTGAATGTCAGTTCCGAGAGAGACTAACTAATGCACATTAATGAATTACATTCACATGCAGAAATTTCTCCCCCGTCGTATGCAGCGCACGGGAAGGCCAAGCTGTACATAACATGTATGCTAAGGCTGTGTTACATAGCGTCTGAATAGTAAAGCTAGGCTCTGCGTAGCATATGTGTAATCATGCTAAGATGTGTGCAGCATGTGTGTGGTAATGCCAAGTTGTTAATAGTGTATGTGTGGTAATGTTAAGCTGTACATAGCGTTTGGACAGTAAAGCTAAGTTGTACAAGCGCATGTACGGTACTGCCAGGTTATATGAAGCGGTAATGCTAAGATTTATGTAACGTTCATTTTTGCAAAGTGTAATTTTTCTCCTCTGGACCTTTTTGGCCAGTTGGTTCCCACTGCCCTGGATAAAAGACACCTACATGTATCTGGATGGTTAATTAGACGGGCTTTAAAAAGGTCACAGCGTCACTTAGATTTGTCGTTGCTATTTATCTGATGTGGAAAATGGGCGACGGTAGGCCAATTAGCTCAATTAGGGCCTTGGTGGTAGCCTGTCCGGCCCTTATTAACAAGCAGCAAATCAGTAATTACCCGGGCAGACTCTCCTTCTGAAGGAGACAAATTTCCAGTGCCGCAAAGTAGGGCACGATGGATGTTTACGTCTCTTGACATTTCGATTTGGCCATGTAGGAGTCGGGACTTTGGTAAGGTGTTGCACTGAGCTGAAATATTGGGGTATATAAAAAATGGCATTTCACGGGAGCTCCAGGGGTGTAATCATGGCTGATTAGGGATGAAGGCAGCAGAATAAACTATGAGCGAGCCAGAGGGATGTTGAGGAGAGGACCCTGTGCCGATCGCAGGCCTCGGGAAGCCATCTGGTGTTTAAAAACAAATATCTTTATCTTTCTCTCATCTTAAGCAAATATCCTCTGTTTTTGGGCTGGTCACCATCTTAATAACTGGTCCTGAGAGGGGAGAAATCTGTCATCAATCAAAAGTTGGGTAAGTTTGCACAGAGTTCATTAATCTTTGATGTGCTGCCTCAGCTCTCTCAAGCCACTTGCTAACTTGTCAACCGAGTTCTCGGCTGAACTTGCGAATCGTCTGGTGAATTTCAATAGTGTGTTTTCCTTAGTGGCAATACCCAAGGATAGTGGAGACAGCCTTCCCCCGCTACCAAGAGGTTGTCAGAGGAAATTGTTGATTAAACAGATGCCGGTCCCAGGGGCTCCACGGGAGACAGGAATTCCACAATGAGTGGGTATTAATTAAACATTACCAAGAATGTGTTTTGTATTCCAAAACAAAACAAGAACCTTCTCTTGTGTGTCACAATGACATACAGGAGATACGGGGAATGTGTGTAGATCGGTTCCCAGTAACGCATAAATATGGGTCTGTCCGACTACAAACGCGAATGGGGACTGGGTCTTGAGAGGAGGACAGCTATTTGTTGATGAAATTAGACCACATTAAATGTGTAGCAGAGTCAGAAGTAGTTTAGGAATTTCAGAGAATGGAGTTATATGTTTTGGATAGCTGAGCATAAATGTGGAGGGGACTGCCTTTAAAATAATAGGTAGGGTCTATTTTCTCTTAGTTTTCTCTAGTTTTCTCTGCTGAACTGCATTCTCACTGGACTTTCATCAAGGTGACGTGTGAATGTAAGCCATGTTCTAAACATGCCGTACAGCCTTCATTCGTAAGGTGAGCTTGAACTGCTCAGAGAGCACTGCATGTAACAGCATCGGATTGGTCCGTATATGTTCCATGTTCCCTCGGTTACTGAGGCGGGTGTCGTCGTCAAGGAGATCGTGTGAGGCGCTGGGCCTGCATCTCCCCAGCGATGGCTTAGACAGATTGCTCTCCGGCAGCGGAGGTGAGACCGTCGGGATGAGATCTTGTTTACATCATTACGATTAATTATCAGACAGAAGAGCTCCGGAGGGGAGCCGACTCCGGCCAAGCCGGACGAGACTGTCATGGAATCACACAACCCCCCCCCAACCCCACCCACCCCGTGCGTACACAGGCATGTACCCAAACCGTTGCTCTCTGTGGCGCTCCCTGGTGCCCGGCTGCTCGACGACCCCCCATGCCGTGAACGTCCGGAGCACCGGGCCTGATGACCTGGACCCCGTGGGGCAAACAGAGGACCCTCTTTATCTCCCACTCAGCTGCCCGCCTTTGACTCTTCCTTCCCTGTAATTGCGCCGTTCATTACATTTTCAGCACCAGTTCCGCATGGGGGCATTTTCAATTTAATGCTTCGCAGATGGATATTTTAATTATTATTGAATCACCAGTAATGAGGCCTATGAATCTGTTCTTCTTAATGTGTTTAATCGAAGCCACGGAGCATGGGAGAGAACATGACACGGCATCAGGAAACCCACTCCGACGACAACGGAGGAAAAAGTAGCCATTATCCCCACACCAGCAAACCCGGAGTGTTTGCGCCCGTTTCCCGCCGAACATGTAATAAATATGCGATTAGGCGTTCTTGTTCCGCTCATGTTTTTCACGGTGGGCTGCAGCTCTCCGCCGCTCGTGGTTCCCGTCCGGAGGCGGCCTGCCGCAGATCCCGGAGCGTTGCCTCTGTCACAGTCAAAGAGCGTGAAAGTACGACTTCCTGGTCGATTGGCATGTTCAATTTCAAACAGACATGCGCCCAATTATCACTCACTGATGTGGATCTGTTCTGCACACCTGTCAGTCTGTGTGTGACACTATGACGATAACAAAACCATTACACACTGAGTCGCTGAAGAAACAGAATGGTTTTGTTTAGGTTTTTTTTTCTTTCTTTCCAAAAGCAGATCCGATTTTATGATGTGCTGTTAATGTGAGCGCATCGTTTTAGAATAATGCACAATGCTAGCCAGGGGTATTCAGCGTCTCAGCATTGTTTAGTCACAGATGTGTGTGTTGTCCCTGCCTGCGGTGCGTGTGCCATGCTTTAACACGCACCCACACACACACACACACACACACACACACGCACACACACAGCTGCTAAAGGCCTCTACTCCCACTGCGAGCCCAGTGACAACGCCGCTCATGTGAGCGTGTGTTCCATGCATAGGATGTGCAGAGAGGACAAAAGAAGAAAATAAAAACCCCTCACAGATTCTGTGCATAGCCCAGACATCACATTTTGGACATATTTAATAACGGCGGCTAATTGCCGGCTCTCGTCAGATGCTCCCACCGCCGATCTCTTCGGGGATAGCGGCGCCGGGTGCGACGAGTGATGGGCGCGGCCGGCTGGCATTTCGGAGATGTTGACAGGAGGTGTAGAAGTTCAGGCTGAGAGGAGCGGGAGACAGACTCCTCCTTGTTCCTCCTGACAAGCACGGGGGGGCGAGATAGGAGACCTGGGCTTCTTGTTGGACAATAATGTCCCAAATTACTTTTAATCGGGTTACAGGGCTTTTTATCGCGGTGCCGACACTCACGCTCGTTAGTACTCGGCCGCTCGCCGCGGAGCACGCCTGGGTCGTGCCGCGACGCGATTCCCTCCAGGGCTGTAGGAACTGTGCGGCAGGGGCATTAGTGGAAGATGGCTTTACCATCAGCACGCTACTGGCTCCCAGCGCAGCGAACATGTGTTTCCGCATCGCGCCGTCGTTAATAGCGACGGCACATCTAATACCACAGCAACGATGTTTACTCCTGTGCTGAAGCTGAAGGCGTGATAGATGAAAGCAGAAATGGTAAATCAATGCTCATAAACTTCCCAGTTTGGTGTGTGTGTGTGTGTGTGTGTGACCTAGCATAGCTTTTAAAAAAATTGGTTATTTGTTTCTTCTGTTTAGCTCTTGCATGTGAAAGCTGCATGTAGATACTGTCAGCCATGCTGTTCCTATGAAAAAGATCCCAGGTTGTAGTGAGGCTGTGACGAT
>NC_137508.1:23115000-23322500 GCF_041902795.1 Electrophorus electricus | reverse complement strand
AAATAAACAAATAAGTCTGTCACAGCGGAGTTTGACGTGCGAATATTATTTCCCTCCATTGTCCCCGCTGGCCTATATTTCACTAGTGTTATTGCATGCCGGCATCTATGGATATTTAAAATATGGCTCTCCTTAGAGCACAGAAATACAAGAACTAGTCATTGACTAGCATTTGCCTTCCAGCTATTTGGATTTCTGTGGGTGGAATATTTTCAGTACCGCAAACGCATTGCCACAAAGTTTTTGTGGTGTTTTACCTGCCGACCAACAGTGAGGACAGTTGCGTGGTGGTCCGCGGAACAAACAAACAGCATGTCACCCGTGAGTGCTCGACGTACGTCCACGCGGATGTGCGTGCCTGTGAGGCGAAGGCAGAGAGAAGTGTAACTCCTCTTCCCACCCAGAGCCTAGACTCTGGGGTCATAGGGTTAACAGTCTCTCTGCTACCTTTAATAATTAATGCATTCATCTCTCCCAAAGTCTTTTGCTCCAAATGACCTTTCATTAGTCATAAAATAATTTTGCAAGTTAAACAGACTAAGCCCCCCTCTGGTGCTGTCTATAAATACCCCCTCTGAGGTATATCATTCCACCACCCCCCACCCCCAAGCTGCCAAGCCAGATCAATGCTTTCCAAATAGACCTGCCTTTCTTTTTCAGGGCATGCAAGACAAATGAGACATCAATAAGATGAAAAGAAAGAAAAACAAAGCACGAGCCAAAAAACCTCCTTGTCCTTTAAACCAAACAGTGCAGTAACACAATGATGAGCAAAGGTCTCTCGGTGGTGTCGATGTCGATAAGGCCCAGAGTCTTCGCAAGGTGTTTCCTGGGTGTACTCGGTAGCTGGCCCCACGTTCCTGGCAAACGTGAACTTGGTGCAGGTCGGTGTTGCTGTTCCACCCGGGTAGCAGCGGACATCCATCTTCGGCGCTCCTGAGCTCCGGAGCCAGGCGAACGAGCGCGTTTGGCCGTGGTGGCCTCCCGGCCTGATGAAGCACCACCCTCCTCCTCCTACCAACCACTCACCATCAACAACCCCCCCCCCCCCCCAGAAGGTGACCCTCCCTCTCCTGACCGCTGTGATGGTCTATTAAGCACCTTAATGATGACCGCTGCCAAGGGGCCGGTGGATGAGATCTCGAGAGACCCCTCCTCCCGGCAGCAGCCCCGCCTTCTTTCCTGTTTGTCTTTCTCATGCTTTTGTTGCTTTAGATTTAGTGCCCCCCCGACTGCCAGCGTTCAAGTGCGGTGGCAGGCGACCAGCTGACCGTGAATTCTGCACTGTGCCGCAGATGCGTAGTAAAGGGGCGACCTGGTCTTTATGTTATCGTTTGCCAATGTGGGAGTGGCCAAACCAAGTGGGAGTGGCTTCTGCGACTAACGTCTATGAAACTGCACCTGGTTCCATGGTGAAAGAGACGATCGAGATCTCACACGACGCTGAGATGCGTGCGTGTCCCCCAGCGCAGCGTGGGACTGTCTGAGGGAAGGCATAGGGAGCTCTGGGGAATCGTACTGCTGGCCATCAATCTTCTCTCTGCAGCAGGTGCTGATCCGTCTTCCCTTCAGACGCATGCTGGAGTACCACGCTTTGTGTCTTTTCGGCCTTCTGTGTGGGTGGGTGGTTGTGTGTGTGTGTGTGTGTGTGTGTGTGTGTGTGTGTGTGTGTGTGTGTGTGGTAAGGTGCTGCCTTCTTTGGTTCCACCTGGACGCATCAACTGTCTAGTCGGTCAGTAGAGAATGTCTCATACACCTGAGTTTTAAGGCAAGGTTCAGTATCCCAAGTGGGAGCTGGCTGACAGAGAGGTCGAGGGCCCCAGGGGCCACAGCTGTAGGCACTGTAAACATTATGCCAGACTGTGTGTGTGGTGGGGTACTCATTCAAATGATTTTTCAGATATTTTAATTTGGGGGATAATTAAAAACTTTTTAATTATTCCAATACTGAAACTGACTATTTTAATTAATACTATGTTGCTATTTTTTTGAACGAATGCTGAATTTATGAAGGTAAACAACCTTCATCTCATTTTATTTGTGTGACCTCTTGCCTCACACCCCGGTTGGTGAGGGAGTTCAACATATGTGTCCCCTCATAATTATAACCCCCTTGAACAGGAAGCCACATATGACCTCTGAGCAAATCCTGAAGACCAAGATTACATTAAAAAAAAGCAAATTATAAAAATAACTACCAAACTTCAAGAGAATTAAAATTCCAAAGATTTTTTTAAATAATTCTGACACATCCTAATTTAATATGTAAATTAAGTTTTGCTTCATACATTTTTACCTTGATTGAAATATGCCCCATAGCTCTGTGTATATAGATGTGCGTGTGTGTGACGCCAGTGTGTAAATCGCATAGCCAATCTCATTGTAATATACATGTGTATATGAAGGTGTGTGCATATGAAGGCATATGAGAGGTGGTTTGTTTTTATTTATTTCTGTATGACATATTCCAAATCCTCCTCCACACCATATTTTCCAAGGCTTTGCCATTGTGTGTCCATGATGGAGACATTTGTGCACACGCACACTTGTGATGTGCAGTCTGCAATACGAGAGGCTAATCAGAGAGGAAGTTGGACGGCCCGGCGGTCCAGACGACCCCATCTCGTGCGCAGCCCCCCTCCCGCCGCATCAGGCATAGAGCACACAAGACCTTTTGTGTCACCTCGTAGGTGTGAATATCATTAATGACGCTCACCGGGGCTCCTCGCACGTCTCTGGGAGAAGAGCCCAATGATGAAAAGGAAGGAGAGGAGAAAAAAAGGGACGCTGAAGGAATTAAAGCACGCGTGGCAACACGGAGACCCCACACCTGATGGCCTCCATCCGCGGCCAAGCGAGTGGCGCTCTGAAAAGTGCGCCATTATAGCCTTATCAATGACTCGCCTTCTTTCATCTCCTGGTTGTTTAAAGAAAAAGGGGGGGGGGGGGAGAGAGAGAGAGAAGAGAAATCTGAAGAACAAAAGACCTTGAAGGAGGCCTCCCCCGTTTCCACATCGGGTTGGCTGAGAGTCGCGAGCGGAACTGGAGCACGGGGCAGCGTGTGTCTGTGACGCTGGACAACTTTGCTGTCTTCCAGCGTCGCCAGGGGTTAGGGGGCGGGGCTGCTCTGTCCCTGAAGATGCGACCCCCCCCCCCCCCCACCAAGGAATTCACAGAGTGCTGACGCACACGTCCTCTTCTCACTCACTGTGCCCTCCTGCTATAACTGGATTCAGGTGTGCCTCTGTGGCCGGCTAGGCCCCGATAACCGAGCAGGACTCGGTCGCAGAAGAGAACAGGCTCCGGGTGGAACCGACAAGGTTCCAGCCTCTTCCGCAGTTCTCCTTAGCGAAGCCAACGCTCCTTTGCTTGGCCTACCAAACCTGTTTTCAAAAAAAAACCCAAATATGTGTTGCCTGTCTGGGGATATTGCCGCAAAACGAACCATCGGCAGTTCTGTAAATACACAGGACCTCGTTACCCCTAGCAACTGGTTGCTTTCATCTTAATGGTAATATTACCAGATTCTGGACCCCATGTGCATCTGCAGGGGATTAGTACTGCTGGTTTTCCACCTCCAGGGCACACGCAGATTTATGTGTGGGGAGACTGGACGAGAGCTACCTTTCCTCCCCATCGCAGTGGGGTTGTGCAAACACCATTATACAGCAGGCTCACTGCGCACACCTGTCACCGCTCTGTTTCGGACCGCGCGTATGAGCAGGGAGATGGCCTGGAACGCACTATAGCCTACTATATTGCTTAGAAGAGAAAACAGACTCCTATTAGTGTGCATGCGCCGCGAACGAAGGGATCTCTGGACACCTCCACACACTCTTATCTTCTCAGACCGATCTTCTCCAGTTGGTTTTAAATGGATTGTTTGTAGCTTCAGGAAAAAGCTTTTTTTTTTTTTTATGTGACTCATGACACACTGGGCCCTCCTGACTATAGTGTTTGCCATCTGAATGGAGCTTAATTAAAGGCACTACAAATATTTGCACATTTCGATTGGTGACAGGCTGTTTTGTTTTTTTTTCCCCCCACAAGCAGCCAGACAAACGTACAGTAAATAAAAAGTCATGTTTCACACTGGAAAACAGAAAGGAGAAGGAAACTGAAACCTCTAATACGGTGACGTGACGCACGCCGCTGCCGCTGCTCGCATTTGGAACGGACCCGAACGGACCCGAACGGACCCCCCCTTTTTAACACGCGTCCTTCTTGCGGAAAGCGCGCCTTCACGTTCCGTATCTCCTGGCAGTCAGATGAACACACAGCAGGACCGTAGATCCACAGTTAGGGACTCCTGTCTGCAGTTGTGCGGATAATGACTTTCATACACTGTTACAGCGGGCTGGGCACACGCGTGCATCTTCCGGGCGAAAGTCATTAAACACCGGGTGTCCCGCGGCCAGCCATGGGCTAGCTGCTAACCCGAACCGCTGCCTGGCGGCTGCTTTAAGCAGACACGGCGTACCGCAGACGCAATTACAAAGTAGTAAACATAAAACAGATTTTGGCCCTGCAACATTTGCCGCCTTCTGTGTTCACATTAGCTAAAATCTATTAACTTCAATCAATATTTTTACTAGAACGCTACACTTGTTATTGTTGTTTTTGTTAACGTCGTATACAAATGGTCGTCTTCTGCGAAAAGAATGCATCAAAGCATTGCTACACATAAGGACGATAACATTTCCTTAATTTCGAAAAAGGATTAAAAAAAAGCTAGCCAGACACAGAGGCACCTCTTTTTCACATGCAGAAATATTTCAGCTCCTTATGGTTTCTGGCTGGCGTTCACCTTTGAACCCGTCTTTTGATATGAGCCTTTTGAACTCCGAGAGGACTTCTTGAAAGGAGAAAATGTTTAATTAGCTCTTTAACACTGCGAGCAGGCAGCCAGGACGGGCGCCCGGGACAGACTCCAGAGCTGCAAACGCTGAATGGATGGCCTACCTTGTCCCACTAATAATAAAATATGCTGCTATGATTGATTAATAGATGGGAAGACATCTAATGTCACTTGAAAAGGACCTTCACATTATTATTTAATGCTTAATTTGGATTAACCTCTGAAATATTCACCGTTCATTTACAGGACGCCATAAATTATCTTTGAAATTTGCTGAATTAGCTTATGATATTCACTTAGTGCCTTATGTTAGGAATTGTGTTTAAGGTTTGTATATGTATTGTATAATATATAAATATATTCAGTAGACAAATACATCCAAAATTTTGATACACATATCCAACCACGACAAGCTCAGATAGGGTCGTATTGGGACACATCAAGTATCGTCCCCAAAGTTAGAGGAGTGACTCCTACAGATCCCAGGAATGGCAACATCAATCTCAGTCCAGAAGAGCACAATCTTAGGAGCAGTGAAAATACTGCACCGCACCCACAAACTCCCATATATATATATCTCTCTTAAGCCCTGATCTCACCCTCCTAGTGAGTACATCACGGCACACAAAGGCCAGACCTAGGACTCAAAATAAGTTTTATAATGTCTTCAAATTTTTAAAAAAATCGTTTCTAAATTTCCTTTGCTCCGTTTTAAAATTCCTTGACTATATGAAACATGTCAAAGCAAGGTGGCATGGAGGAGAATTCTGGCGGATGGGTCTTTGATCATCCTTTCCATCCTCTGCATCTTAAACCCCAAATACAGCAAACACATCACTGGGGCCCTTGCCTGGTGAGTACTGACGCCGCACCCTCCTGTATCCGCCGTGGGCATCCTGGGGCCAGAAACATCTCCAGCACCGTGGTGTTCGATGAGTGTCTCAGGCAGTTCCTTTGATTTTCTACATTCCGACGTGCGGATTTTCCACGGCGAGGTTGTCCGCGGCAACCTGCTGTCCTTCTGTCACCCTGGAGTTCTGTTTCAACCTTCGCCGTACCTTCCGTCGTAATGCCATTTCCCGAAGGCCCCCGATTCTGATGTCATCATCAATTTATAATGCCATAGCTCCCATGATAAATACTATAAAACCTTTAATAAGATCATTAACTGCCTGTCAGAGTATAGATCCTAATCAATGGAAAGTTCAGGACTTCGGAGAAATTGATTGGGGCGTTTTGTAATGAAGAGATTTTGAGTCAGATAGTGGGCCAAGGCCTCCATTACTTTGCCTGTCAGAGTGGAGCTTTGTCTCAGAGGTCCTTTAAGATAACAATGCCAGGTGCTTGACTGGAAGAGTCTTCATCCCCTCAGCACAAACAAAGCAACGTTTTCCTGTTTTTCAGCATGTTATTTCTGTATGCATTTGAAATACTGATTGTATTGTGGAAGCAAAGAGGGTTTTGTTTTTTTTTAATAATCTTTGGTATTTTCACATTCAATGCCTTGTTTCACATGGTCTAAGTGTCCTTGCAAAACAAACACGTCGATCAATTAACTGGCCATTAGCAGGAGGTGAGCTCCGTCGCGCAGCCTTGCTGGGCGGAGCCATTTGGCAGCCTGTTAAAGTGCGCTGGGTTTGGAGCTGGGCTCAAACAGCTGCGGTTGTTCTTGGTCAGTCTTTGAACTGCTTCCCCAGGGTTGATGGGAGGCGTTGTCATTGGTCAGCCTGAGCTTCACTCAAGGCCAGTGAAGCAGCTGCTCAGCCAATTAGCACATCTTGTTTGGTTTCTATTCTTTCTTCCACAGTCTCGGTCCATAGTCCAGCCCACAACCTGTTTGTTCCTCCCAGCTGGGCTCTTATTGGCCATGTTCTGTTTGACTGACAGGTGATCCCTCCTCAGTCTGTACATCTGGCTTTAATCCATTTTTTTTTTTAAATCAGTTTAATACAAAATACAAAAAAGTAAACGCAAACGTGTGTCAATATGCTGTAAAGATTTAGTCTACAGTGAACTTATTTTCACATTTATGGTGCCATGTAAACCTCCAGACGTAGGGCACAGGACAAAATCAACAATTATGGATTCCAGTTCTCTTCAAACTCGAGGGCTAGTGGTCAGTGTGTGCTTGGGCAGTCTGTGATAGATCCCCAACTCTTACGACTGGAGGTGATCGAACACATCTTCTGCAAAGCACACATTATCTGCTCATGTGCATTTTTCACTTTCACAGTCATTGGGAGTTATATTTGTATTCTAGAAGCATATATATATATATATAAAAACATATTTATTTAGGCGGAGGGTGGTGCTCCAATTATGGAAAAGAAAAAAAAAGGCACTGGCATGATTGATTAAGGAGGAGCGATTGCGCTATAATGATTTCCCCGGTGACCAATTTTACCCACATTTCCATCAACAAATAAAAAAACCAAACAGGCGGGGGCTGTCCTGATGGCGCGCGGGCCAGACGCCTGATTCAGTCCTAATGATCTGACAGAAGAGAAATAATAACGATGGAGCACGTATCATAACTCATCAATGAAGTGTAATAATGTCAGCCTTGTTAATTAAATCTGGGGCTTGATATATAAATGCGCTGGTGTAACTTGTCCATGCATTGTGTAAGCTGGAGGTAATAGTCTTGGGATTCTTGTTGTATCTAGTCTACTGAGAGCATTATCAACAATGGCCGGACCTACGTATTCAGGCATGAGAGTTTGTGTGTGTGTGTTTTCTAATCCTGAGGCCATTGCTGTTATGTTTGGAAGGCTGTACACGATGCATAAAATTAGTCGCTTTATTCGTGCCGTGTGATTACGTGGGGGAATAACGGTGTGGTTAGCGCCACAGTGCAATCTCAACGCTGCTCAATGAACTGATCAGTGAGCAGCGCGGCTCCTCGTGAACTCTCGGGTTTTCATCTGCTTGTCCCTATATTCCTCCGGGAGCACCACAAATGATAAGAGCATACTCTTCATCTCCAAACACCACCGGAACGAGCATAAAGAAAGACCCGGGTTATAAACATCCATCTGTGGTGATGCAGAGGACGCCCGAGGACCTGCCCGTTGGTGCAGATTTCATTTGTTGTCATTTTTAAAGAGATTCCTGGAGAAGGGAAAGGTGTGTGTCAGGCCAGCACCTGGCACTTGTCAGTAGCGAAAGCTTCACGTAGTCACATAATTCGATTGTAGCACATCCCCATAGCCTGAGCTTGGCCTGCCTGGGGGCAGAAAGTGGCACCTCCGCAACCAGAAATGGTGCCAAGTCAAGTATTTTACAGTGTCTGTAAAATTTGTCACCAAATGCATTCCGGCCTGATGCCTTGACTACGGAATACACCAGACCACTAAGGAAACCACTAAAAGAATATGATGCTGGTTTCGATCTGCACGGCAGTGACGGCTAAAGCGTGCCCTAAACAGCACGCCAGCCGCCTTCTCTGCGCGCGGAGCATGCTGCCATAAACCCAGCATTTACGTCCTCGCGCCCTTCAGCGGCAGTAACCGGACGCGTGCGAAGGGCGGAGGAGCGGTCCGAAAACGGCCCTATCCGTCTCCGCGCGCCCTCGAGCGCGCCGCCAGTCGGAGCAAGACACCCGCGCGGAAAAGGTCAGGGCACCGGTGAAAAGGCTCGGCTGAAACATCGATCCCGACAGCTCCGGCTCTGGCACAAAGGCAGCGGAAAACGATGCAGACCTCTGACGCGTTGCTTCAGAAACGCGCAGAGCAGAGCTGTGTGCATACGCTGCCTAACACGACGCACCTTGCGGTTTTTAACGTTTGACATTTTCACTGAACGCCGTTGCTTTGGAACGGTAAACGAAGCGTTAGCAGGGGTCAGCTACGTGCTGAAAGATCGCTCCTGCTCTAGCGTGGACAGTTGTTACCTAACGTTATTTCGGCTTCCAGCTTTGTTTTTTTGTTCCCTATCATGTTCTGTCACCAGAGAATTGGCACAATTACCGACTTTGGAAAAAAACCCGCTCTCTCTCTCTCTTTCTTTTTGCTTTTTTGCTCTTCAAATCCCTCCCTTTTTGTTTTTTTTAACAAAACCTTATTAGCAGCCACTAGAGTGTTGTTAAACACACATTCGCAGGGTCAGACAGACGACTTAAAAACTGTAATGTTACTTTCTTCAGCGTTTTAGCACTCACTTTGCCGGGCTAATTGTTCGTCTTCTTAGGTTGCTTTAAATACGCAGCCGCCATATGTGGAACTGACGGAGATACAGACATTTATCACCGAGCTTCACTAACGCAATGGTCACACCTTTTTTTTGATAAATGCTAGGATAATACACACATTCCTTTTTTTTTTTTTTTTTTCCTTGGGAGACAAATGGGTGCTTTGCATAAATAATGTGCAATGGGCCTACAGAACCCAGAAGTTATGAAAAATGATGGGTTTCTCTGCTATAAATCCACCCTTGAGCAAAAAAAATGTCTGGTACAAACTGCTGCCAAGCCAGAACTATTATAGTCTGGTAAGTTTTTAATCTTTTGAAAAAAAAGCCAGCCATAAATATCAGAGCTGTTCTGTTTGTGCCGGAGCCTCTTTAGCACCTAGTGTAATATCAGTAGCTCACTTAAGGCTAAAGTTAATTCTGAAGAATGCAGGCATAGTGGCACTTTGCTCTTTGTCTAATGTCATTACCTGAACATTAGCATAAAAATAATTTCAGTCTCAACTTCATGTAGTGATCGTCCAGTGGAATCACCTTTCTCGCTCAAAAACTAATTTAAAAAGGATTTGTGTTGTTTACTAACTAGATATGCTAAACACAATGCTTCACAAATCCTGACTCCGCGAGACGGAGTTTTAAAGCGCAGACCAGCAAGGTGGCATAAAATACTCATAGTCTGAATAATTCAAAATGTTATTTGAACTAACATACATCACACGTGGCATTGTGCGCCGATGCAATAGGTCGATGCTAGCGGCCCCTTCTCTGCGCGCTCCACCCTGCCCATCGGCCTCTCAACCACAGGCGCCACCTGTTCAGCCCCTGGGTTCATTATACACCAACTGTATGCCACGGCGCTGGCGGCTGGCGTTAAACCGGGACCGCCGTATCGGTGCACAGCCTTCCCTGAGAACTGGGGCAGTGAAGTCACACGCAGTGGTGTCGCGCTTACAGTAATAAATACACGGCGATCAAAATATAGGGGAAAGGTTTCCGAGCATCAGCTTTGATTTGGGGGTAATCGTAGAATAGTTTTTGCTGTTTCACAATGTTTTTTCCCAGTTTATTTATCCAATGAAATGACCTTAACTCTAAAGCAGAGTGTAGGAGCAATTTAAACCCACAAGTGCCTCGACAGCAGGATTGTAAAGGCTCTACCCCAAAACGCATGCATTCCATCATCAGCAATGACAGAAAAGGACTAACAGCTACAGAGGCGAGAAGAGTCGACTCGTCAAATGCACGCGGAAAAGCCCCCGTGCTGGCCGAGTCGGAGGGCCGACCTGTACCCGATCAGGCACGCGCTTGGCCTCGTGGAAAGGACACTGATGTCAGCCCGGGGCCAGCACACCCCCCAGCGCAAACGCAAAGTGTCAGAGGACGGCGTTGAGGAGACGATGCTGGCAATGGGTCAGAGTCTCGGCACAAGGCCCCTGTGACCTGAATGCTAACTCGGGACTCTTTTGACACTCCTGTAATTACTTTGTTCTTATCACAGGCTCGCTCGGAAAGATTTGAAAGAACTGCGAGCATTCCAAAACCCTGCATTGTGTATTTTCAAAGAAAAAAAAGGATAAATTCTGGCTGTATGCGTGGGTACCATTGATCTTAGGGAAAATCAGCAATCCTTTATTCTCCGAGTGTGTTTTCTGTCCATTCTTATAAGCTCTGCGAGATCGATGCCAGTAGAACACACACAAGCTGCCCATCACTGCTGAAAAAAAAAAAAAACCCTCTTATGGTTTTCTTAAAAGTGATCAAGTGCGCCTTGCGATAGAAAAAAATAAAATAAAATAAAACAACAAACACCCTACATGTACTAACAGGGAACTTTGCTCCACATAGTCTCAGGTTTGCATGTGTAATTAAACCGCGGTGCAGCCCGTGAAGCGTTGCGCAGGAGTCGAGATTCCGCAGCACGCGTCTGATTAGCCGAGACTGGTGGATGCTGTCGAGCTGCAGGGTTGGCAGGGCGTGAAAGCGCGGAGCTGGGCAAACGTGCCACGGCTGGGGTTTCCTTCTGAGCCGCGAGCGCGCGTGAATTAGCCTGCGTGCGCGCGGCGCTGCACAGATGGCGTGCGCCTCTCGGCTCCTGCACAGGGTCGGTAAGCCAAGACCGCACCATTCACCAGTCTCTCTGTGTGCTGTTCCTCACGCTCCTCCTTTTCTGTTCTTTTCTTTCAGGCCTTCCCGTGCATATCAACAGGAATTTATGGTAAGGACTCTCATTTAATTGTTTGTTTAATTATTTATTCAGTTATTTATTCATCCATCCATCTATCCATCAATTCATAGGTGAACACAAGGGTTTGGGGATGGAGAGATGGGAATTTTGTTTTAAAGTTTGTTTAACAATGTATGATGCCAAAAACAATGAATATATTTTTATTTTTTAAAAATGACTTTCTATTAAGTTGGCGCCTGTTGCCAAAATACTGTGTCTCTTCCCTTACATATTAGAGCGCCACCTGATGGTAACAGTTGGTAACAGTTAGCACAGGACTGCTTTAACATACACATCCAGTATTTAGAGTAGAGTCTCTGCCTCGATCCTTATAGTGAACAGACGCTCCGGAATGTCACTACAGCCGTGAGGAAATCTCCACTGTCCGTGCGATGGCTCCGTGTATGCGACGGTGAACGTGAATGTCCGTGAGCTCGCTTCTGTAAGGAGCACGGGGCCGTCACTGGCCCGACCTGGCAAACCCGGCAAATAGTGCTTGAACAAAGCAGCTAAATAAATCGGTAACACCACCCCACAAGCTGCATGCTCCTGCAAGACGTATCGCCTTCATTAATGGCACTCTGTGTGTCTGCAAAGTGCTGCTTCCTTCCTAATTGCTCCTCACGCCTGTTAGTGGATATGCGGAGTGTCCGGTCTTGACGGCAGCCGCCACTGTTCTTCACACACTTCACAGTCCTCATATTCCTTTGTGTTCATATTCCAGAGGTGGGAAGAGGGTGGTGGGGGGGGGGGGGGGGGTGTACCGTGGCTGATCCGCCCCGGGCTCCAGCAGCTAATGTTCTTCTAGCGCTCCTCTTTAAATCGTTGCTCTGATGCACATCACACACAACGCAAAGTGCTCAGTGCCCCCTGAGATCTGGAAGCTCCACCGGACACGTCGGGCGAGTCATTCACGTGCGCGTTTGGTAGCGTTTGTCCTTCCGTCTGGGGTCGATAATCAGATGACGATTGTTCCTCGTTTACACCCTGACATATTTACCATTTGTTTACAGCGTAAAACAGTCCAATTATCTGTTACTGCAGCATGGCAAAAGAACATAAGCTTTTGTAGACTGCACTGTATATAGTACAAGCAGTGTGTGTTTAGGTGTTTGAGGGAGAGAGAGAGTGACAGACAACGTGTCTGTCCAGCACAACAATGAGCATAATAATAATAACTGAGCTGTCCAGATTGCACCAGGAGAACACCCAACTCCCACCCACACCTGCCCCACACTCACCTCACACCCACTCCACACCCGCACCACACCTGCCCCATACTAAACAGTCCATTTAATAAATAAACAGGCTTATCTTCATCCTCAAACCAGGCTGGCTGCTCCTGGCAACGCTCATTAATCGTGAAGACGTTTGTGGGCTGAGCGCGAGGACATGAGGCGAGCTTACCCGACAGAATGCCGTGATCAAAGGCCTAATAACCTGGAACGCCTCCCTGTGTAATCCCGCCCCCCCCCACACACACACATACATCGCATGCAGGCCCGCCGGCTTTCTTCTGCACTCAAAGATGAGAGCTTCTCTTCGCAGCGGGTTTTTTTTTTCATCTTCTTTTCCAAAGTCAAGCTCCACTCACTCCCACACTATCGATGGGGCTGACAAGGTAAACCCAAACCCCATCAATGTAATGAACCCACGCTAAAGGCGCTCCCTGTCTCCTAACCCCAGGAGGCCACCACCAAAAACCGGCACCTTCGCTTCCTCCCTTAGCACCACGACAAATGAGGTCGCCTTTGACGGACAGCTCGGGAGCCGGGGGTCTGCGTGTGGGGGGCGGCTCAGAGAGAGCGGCTTCCTGGGCACGGGTCAGGAGATGAATGACTCCTCTCCCAGTGCCGACAGTCCAATCGTTCAGCCCATCTTATTATCCCAGGTGGAGTTACCTCTGGCTTGGAGTGTAAGCGGTGTGGCTACGGTAAGCAGACCGGGCCGGGCAGCACCGCACAGATAAAAGTGCCGTCTGTGAAGGCCGTCGGTCACCATCCCGCGGCCCGGGTGCAAATGGATTATCCCTCTCTGGAGCGGGTGGGGACGTCTCAATGTCTTACAGGATCAGAAGTGATGCTTGTTCTGGAGTGGCAGAGTGGATGCTGATAGAACTCGCTTTGTCTTTCACTCATCTCTCTCGCTCTCTCTCCTTCTCTGGCTGTGTGGTTTGCTTATAAACACACGGGGGAAGGTAAACAGAAACACCCCTACCAGTATGGGACAGGCAGGCAAGCACAAGGATTTTTTTCACAACACAGTAATTAGTCTGTTCTTTTCTGTTCTGTTGCATGCTCTCCTTCTGTCTCTCTCCTCCACCCCTCTATCTTTCTTTGTCTTGTTCTTTCCCCCTCTCTCCTCTACCCCTCCCCCCTTTCTCTCTCTCTCTCCCTCACTCTCTTTCTTTCTCTCGCTCTCTTTCCCCGTCCCTCAGGTGAAGGGTGTTATTGACACTCAGGTTTTATCCGGTGTCTCTGTCTCAGGGAGATATGAAGCTGGGAATGAGAGGATCTCTCATCCGGGCGTCCAAACGGCCACGCAAGGATGAGCCGAGTTAGCCGGCTAAACGGCTCCACTCGGTGACCCCTCGCTCGGACCATGGCAGCCTCTTTCGGGGATTAGGAACTGAGTCCCTTTACGGGGCCTTATCTGTCTTCTGTGGCTTTTCGCGGGCTCACCAGCGGGCGAAGGGCCGCGGGTAAAGCCCTGGGTTTAGACCACTGTCGACAGGCAGAGGGAACGCTGAGGGCAGCTAATGCTGACTCGCTGGAGCAAGATCACGGATGCTTTTGGGACGGCGACGGACAAATCTGAGTGAAAAAAAAGGGGAAGTACTGGTGGTTTATCGCAGATAATTTTGAAGACCCTGCAAGAGAGCTACAAGTGTGTGAGCTACGCCCGTGCGTGAGTCCGCGCAAAGCCAGCTAAGGTCTACTATAAAATAAACATTTCCTTTTTTTTATTGGTCATAAAACCATCCAATGGCAATGATTCAGAGTACAAGCGTCAATCTTGATTGACAGAGCACCTCCACCCACTCATCCATCCACCCACTCATCCATCCACCCACTCACTACCCAACAGTACAGATAGGACTACTGAAGGCGAGGCTGTAGCTTGGTGTGAGATTGTCGAACCTTTAAGAAAAGGAGAAGGCTCTCGTGCTGGTGCGCGACATTGTCAGGGTTGTGTTAATGCCGCTAACTGTTACTTCCTCTAATCCGAGAGCTCGTCTGCGGGCTTTTATTGTCCCTTAATTTGCCTGCTAAAGAAAATGACAGCTTGCTTGTTCCACCATATGTCTAATGGCAGCCTGGTGAAGACAGATGTTACCAGCTGTCTGGCTGGCCGGCATCTTTTACAGTACAGAGGAGAAGTGCACCAGATGTGACGGCTATGTAAAGTCACTGCATTCAGCTGGGAATAAAGACCCACGAGTTCTTCCTCGATGCTCTTGAAACCTCGGGCGCGTTGTTATGTCCGTCACTGGTTGAGACTTAACCACACTTGCCGTAGTTTCTCCGTGAGGTTTTGCGGTAGCTGCATTAGCAGTTACTGGCCTGCTTTCCCGTACATAATAGCACAATAAAACAGAACTCGAGCACTTTACAATCAATTTTGACCGTAAGTGCAATTTGAATGAAAGCGTGACATTTTGTCTGTTTTGGTGATAACATCTTCAGTTAAAGTAGTACTAATAGCAATAATAATAACAACACCGTCACATCCATCATGATGGTTACTGTTGTTATGGATGCGCTAGTCAGCTCAAATGGCAGGCTCTAAGGATTGTGTTGCTAAGGGCCTCCTGTAGTCGGGAGGCTACCCCTGTCCCACCCGTTCTTTCTCTCATCTGTCCCCGTGTCTTTAGCTCTGCCGCCTGTCTGGACGCGTTCATCCGCGCATGCAGCTCGGCCTTCTCTAGTCCAGTATTATGCTGACCCCCCCCCCCCGAGAAACCTCGAGAGGAAGCAAGATTCTGGCTGACGTCACAACAGAAACAAACTAATAAGAGCAAAATAAGTGACAGAAGTCCTCGTCTGGGTTCCTAGAAGTCCTCGTCTGGGTTTGATCAGTGTCCAAACCCCATCTAGCACAGGAGCAGCTGCCTGATATTCGTAGTGGATTCCAGATGACCTAGTACCTTCTGTTCTGGGACAACAGGGAACCGAGGTGGCTTAGAAGTTGGTGGGTGGGGCTGGGAGGTGGGAGGAGCCAAAGAAGGGGAAGAGGCCAGCAGGTGGGAGGAGCCACAGCAGTCGAGATGGGTTGAGACTTATCAACAGCATGACACTGGGAGTAAGTGTATGTCAACAGAAAATGAGGTCAAATACTATAGTGTGAATAATAGAGGGATATAATATGCAAAGAGGGACTCCAGCAGATCTCGCTATGGCAGCACAGCTAAAAGGAAAGAGCCAGAAGGAAACACTCCCTGGAACATCAGCGTTCCGCCGCTCTCAGGCAACAAACTTGAGTGACAAAAAAGAAGTGACAGCATCACAACATCGTAGCACATTTACCATAACTCTCAATGCCCATGGACCCCCAGATCCACACCTTTACCTAAGATGAGAGGTGTTTAACAAAATGCCTGACTAAACAAGTTTTCAGCCTTTCCATAACTATTGTGACAGAGTCCCAAACCTTGACAGGAAGGTTATTTCATAGCGTGGGAGCTTTGCCCCCTGCAGTAGAGTTCCTTATTCTAGGTAAAGAGCCTGCAACTTTTGATCTAAGCAAGAGTTTGCTAAAGTACTGTGGGAGAAGTTTGTTCAGCACTTTGTAGGTCATTTTTATAAGTAATTAGAACTTTTTTTTTTATAGATAATATGACATTTTCCTGGGAGCCAATGCAGTATAGCTCAGCTAGGTGTGATATGATCAAATGTTCTAGTCCTAGAAAGAACTCTGTTGTATTTTGATCTAACCAGAGCTTTCTTATGAACTTAGTTGTACAACCAGATAGTAAGTAAGAGTAGTCCAAGCTGTAAGCGGTTTTCTGCATCATGTAGTATTTGTAATGTTTGTAATGTTCCTGAGGTGGAAAAGGCTGTGCTAGAAATAATACTTGCATGAGCTTTAAACAAGAGAGACTAGAATCCATAATTACACCAAGACCTTTAAAGGTAAAACATGTTGTGATGGGGAGACCATCAAGGTTTATTGCATAATCAGAGATCTTACTCCTGGCTGCCTCTGGGCCTGATGAGAACACCTTTTTGTCAGAATTAAGGGAGCCAAAGTTCTCCAGTGTCCGATTTCCATTACACGTTCCTAAATGATAATTAAGATTATATGTGTCTTCTGGTTTGTCGTTTTGAGCTTTCACGATCTGTCTAGTCCTGCTCACATGGCTGAGGTAGATCTGCCTGCAAGGTTCAGCTACTGCTGATCAGAAAACTTGGGTAACTATGTAAACATCTCAGCCAGCTCTGTTTAGAAAACTTTGCTGGCCTTACCTAGATGCTCCAGCCAACCTTGTTCCAGAACTAGACTCACCAGAGGTAATTTTAATTCACAGGTTCCAGCGTCTCAGTAAAGTTCTCCGGTGGTGTGTCATTCAGTAGACAGCCCCAGTAATTATTTAACAGCCTCTTTCAAGGCTACTGCCATAACCAATGCTAGCCTTGATCTGCTCCTGCGGAAAAACGAGTCTCACAATCACACCATCTGTATCTCTCTCCCTCCCTCTTGGAGCCCTGTTCTGTGATGAAGTGTGGGAGGGTTTGAGCTGGTAATTGGAAGGCTCTGGCAGAGTGCTCATGTGAGGGTGACTTCCCTAAGACAGGTGTCCCCCAGGCTGCGGTTTCCATGGTCATATCATTCACCCCCTTTATTTCCAAAATGTACCAGCCCCTGCAGGTGGTGCTGAATGGAGTCCGGGCTGGGAGACAGCACTGTGTGCAGTAGCGTCCTGTGCAGCCTAGTAATCAGAGAGACCTCAGTGGGCTCGAACTGTTCCATATGACCTTGGACATGGCTGTCTCGATCGCTGTCTCGATCGCTGGACTGGCAGACATCACCCTCCACCAATAGCCTCTTTCTTTTTTCACTCTGTCTCTGTATGTGTGTGTGTGTGTGTGTGTGTGTGTGTGTGTGTGTGTATATCAATGCGTGTAAGTATAAATGTTGCATTAATAACAATATGCTGAGATTAAATCATGCTTGCACACACACACACACACACACACACAAACACACCCACACGTGCGCGCACACACACACACACACACACACACACACACACACACACACACACACAAACACACGTGCGCACACATATTCCAATCACACCTGACAGCGGGGCTCGGTATGCGTGCGCCACAGCCGTCTCCTCTGGCAGGAGCAGGAAGTAGCCTCCACTTTTCGAGCCCTCTGTCAGGCGTCAGGGCTCTGGGGGCCAGAAGGAGCGGCAGAAATATCTGTTTCTGCAGTAATTGCGACTCGATCCTGGCCGATGGGTGTAAGAGGGCCAGGGGCCTCCCCGACAGTGAGAGACGAGGAGCGACAGCGCCGTCCAGCCCCTCTCTTTCCGAGCCTTATTAAAAAGTAATCTGCCCTCAAAGCATTCCCAATCAATAGCCTGTGTTAACAGAGTGCTCGCTTTCCCATCTTGGCGGGGGCCCTGGAGATTAATGTGGCGGTTACCTGCCCCACATCTAAGGCCTTGCTGGTCAATATGTCATTACGTTCACGTGACGGTGGTGACCCCAGCGACACGGTGGGGACAGAGGGACAGCGCATGTCCTGCTGGTGTGGAACGCCATGATGACCTGTATATTTGGTAGCAGCAGGCTCCTAGCAGTGAGGGATTCCCTATACACCTTAATGAGCCCTTTTCAGGGGGTGTTTGATGGAACGGATGTTTGCATACCAAGCAACAGTTTCCTGAATTATAGCGCAATTAGAACCTCAGCTGTGGAGAGGGGTTGGTTTTTTTTTTCGGACTGGATAAACACCATAAAATCAATGAGGGGTTTGCGTCCGCTCCCAGCCCGGCGCTTCTAGAGGTTTTCAAAGGCATGCGTCTCGGTGAAGGTGATCAGGGGCACGAGGCCCACGTTTGGCTGAGGAACCGGCAGGAACTGGTCACCGACGCTCTTCGGGACGCGAATTCAATCAGCCCGTCTCTCCCTCCGCAGGTTTCCCCAACGAGCCCGCTGCTGTTATCGCCCTGAGGACAGTGAGGGACTGGCTGAAGGAGAACACCGATGAGGTAGGATCTGCTGGACTCATTAATTATGCATGTGGTACTACTGAAGCATGCACATGCATTCTAATGGCACTCCTCTGTTACACAAGACCTGCTCCAACCAATCAGGTCTTACTCCTTATGCATATTCAGTTAAGAGGCGGGCTAATTTGAATGGGGCCTTTAATGGGCTGCTGGGTTTTTAAGGGGATCCACGTTACATCGTTACAGCGATGACAGCATCAGTCAGTCCAAACTGTCCAAACACAAAGTGTTGCTGGATAGAACAGTAATGCTCACTGGACACACACAGCTGGCTGTACTGTTCATGACCTTGTAAAGATTTGTAAAAGATCTGTAGAATTCCTGTATGGTCATCGTCTCTCCCGTGTAAATGATCTTACTGGTTACATTATGTGAGCATTTGCAGATTTCCTTACCATTACTGCCTTTATGAATTGCCAGATGGGTGGGAATTAATTACGACAAAAATAGGGACAAAAATCAGGGGAAAATGCGTAAAAAAAGAAATCCAGCTGAGAGGAGAAAACATAAACGAACTCGATGTCTTTAAGCACTGATTCCCGCTCTCTGTCTCTGCACTTCCTGTGTGGTGTTCCTCTTTACTAGTCCTGGGCGTTAAGGCTCCTGGCTCCTGGCCTGGGTCAGTTAGGTCCGTATTGAATTACGTATGTTACCATAAAAGAAAACAGCAACTAGCATGACTACGGGTGCGCCCCCGCTCAGGGCGAGCTCAAATGCACAGCACGATGTGATCTGATCCCTCTTTGCATGGCAGAAACACTCCAACAGAGAGGTCTGTCTTGATCGTTAAGAGGCCAGAGTAAATGTCCGCGTGGCCTTTGACACACATGTGAATGGCGCAAACTCGTTGGGATTCACATCTGGTCTGGGGAGGTAGGGGTGGTGACCGGGCTGTGAGGTCGCAGGAGACAGGCCGGGTTGGCGGCTTCGGGTTTCGGCCCGTACAGACACCGGGACGTGCTGACAGAAGCTGGTGGCGGGCTGAAAGGACGCGGGTCTTCGGGAATGAAACTGCTTCTTCTTTTACATGCGTTGGGTTCGTATCAGGTTTTGTCAGCAAAGTTGTCTCTTCAGACGGAGAGTGCTGTCAGAGGCTAAGACTGGGTGCAGTGCTTGGCTGTAGTAAGCAGGCCTTGTGCCCAGACTAAAAGCAACATCTCGCAGGGAGGACCCAATATCTTAATAACCAAATAACTTTCCAAAATGGAGCATTTTTTTCTCGACAGCCTTATGATAACAATCCAAACATTTTTAGAAAAATATGATGGTAGCATTACAATGGCACTAATGGAGATCGAATGACTAAACTGTTGAGCGCCTACCTCTACCAAATCCACCCCCCAAAAAGAAAATGGATCTTTTTTCCCCCCATGTTTCATTTTGCAGTGATGTGATCATGGCAATATTTATCTAAGACTGTTAAAGAAATGATGCAATAAATATGCAAACCTTATGATCTTCAGTCCGACGGAATAAATGCGTGTGAACAAAGCATAAACGCTAGCCTAACATCAAGCTGGTGGGCTCGTGAAAAATGTACCTAATGCATTAATCGCTATTCTGTTGTCTGTATTCCCAGTGAGCTGGTAATTATTGCTTATTTGTGTAGTTTAAAAGCACTGGCCTACCCTGGATCTCCGCAACCGAACATTAAGATTCTCCAAGGTGGTGAGATGCGGGCAACGCGTTTTGTGCGCTGTGCAGATTCTGTCGCTTGCTTGCACTGCCACGGTAATTTAGAGAGCAATGAGTATGGATCGGTTCCAGCTCGGCATTGTTCCGTGCCGAGAAGGTACCCAGAGCTCTAATGAGAGTATGTTTGTTTCCTAATGTCATAACCATCAGCTTCCGCGCAACTGTTAGTCTGTCTAAAGTAACGGAATATGATATCTGAGTTTACGGCCGTGGGAATTTTAACTAGCAGAAGCCATAATCAGCTCTGTGCTTGGAAGACCTCCAAGAACGTCATGTAGGGGAGTTTAGCAAGTGGTTAGTGAAAATGAAGAGTGTTTATTGGAAAACATGGAGGAGTGGAATTCCTCTGGGTCTTCCGGAGGCACGTTGCTATTCCTCTTAGTCTCCTTGTTTGTGCCGAGGCGAGGTGAGGATCGTCTGCCTTTTCATCCGCACCGGGCTCCAGCTAATGTTCTTCTAGCGCTCCTCTTTAAATCACTGCTCTGATGCACATCACAAACAACGCAGAGTCTAAAGTGCTCGGTGCCCCCGAGATCTGGAAGCTCCCCCAGACATGTCGGGTGCGGCTCATCTCGTCCGAGTCGTTCATGTGCACATGTGGTAGTGTTTGTCCTTCCGTCTGGGGTCGATAATCAGATGGCGATTGTTCCTCGTTTACACCCTGACATATTTACCATTTGTTTACAGCGTAAAACAGTCCAATTATCTGTTACTGCAGCATGGCAATAGTAGTCTGCATGATGTATAGTAAGTGTGGCACTTGTGTGTGCGTGCGTGTGTGTGTGTGTGTGTGTGTGTGTGTGTGTGTGTTGGTGTGTGACATTAGGCTGAAAAAATTATGAGCAATGAGGCTGGAACTGTTCTGGCGGGCCGTTGTTCTGGAGGAGCCTCTAACCGGAGTTCTAATGAGATTGTGCACACTGTGTAATGCGTCCGGCTGAAGTGTGACAGAGAACCAGCAGTGAAGTGACATGAGGCACTTTCTGCAGTACATATCGGTTGGAGGGGAAAGAAGAAATGATCTGGGGACTGTCCTAGCGATCCATCACGGAGAACGCAACCGGAATCCGTCACATAAAGGACAGCGTGAGCCATGCGAGTGTGTTTGCAGCCACGCGGCATCGGCACTGTTCCTCGCTGTTCCTTGCTGTTCCTCGCTGTTCCTTTACCCGTAAAGAACGTTGGCGAGGCCTGAAGCGTGAAGTGCAATCCGTTCAGCCTATGGTGCAGTACCTCCCAGCGACGATGATGCACAGGCAGGCCGCTAACCTTCCCAGGCTGAACCACGTGTTTCTATGGGTCGTGATTAAAAGGGCAAAAGCAGGAGATGGAGAGAAGGTGGGGTTTCTGTGATGGAGAGAAGGTGGGGTCTCTGATGGGGGGTGGAGAGAAGGCGGGGTTTTCTGATGGGAGGTGTAGAGAAGGCGTGGTTTTCTGATTGGAGGTGTAGAGAAGGCGTGGTTTTCTGATTGGAGGTGTAGAGAAGGCGGGGTTTTCTGATTGGAGGTGTAGAGAAGGCGGGGTTTTCTCTGATAGGCTTGATGAGAGCAATGGTGTGATGTGCGCATGCTAACATCACCAACAGAAACACTGCACACCCAGAGTACTGTGCATTCACTGTTCATTACAGGACTTCCAGCCTGAAACAGCGCTGACTTCAGGACAGTGGTGCCAACATACCTGCAGACCTCACACCCATTTGCTTTAGTTCTCATTTGGTCTCCAGGCCAAGATGGTCCTGAACCACAGCCATAACTGACTCCCAACCGATCGTCAGCGTGTCCAGTGATTAAGATGGAATCCTTCGGTCAGGATTCACTCCACCAGTCAGGCTTCACTCACCCAGTAAGGCTTCACTCCCTCAGTCAGGATTCAATTCACCAGTCATGATTCATTACAGTAGTCAGGACTCTCTGTACCAGTCAGGATTCACTCTGCTTGGCTTGTTGAAACCATGCATCATATAGGCTGGCACTTCCAAAAGCAACACAGGGCAGGAAGAGTCACAGAATCCACCACGTTATTCTAAACAGGAACAGTCACATCAGACTGCTGTCGCTGCTCTGTCACTTTCCAGTAGTCTCTCTCTCTCTCTCTCTCTCTCTCTCTCTCTCTCTCTCCCCTCCTCTCTCGCTCTCTCTCTGTCTCTGCCTCTCTCTTATCCGTTCTCTCGCTCGCTCTCACACACTCTCACCAGTTCTCAACACTACCCTGATTTGGGTCGTTATGTTGCTGTGATGAGTGACTGCTGACAGATGGAAGAACTCTACCTCTCCCTCCCCCCTCGAGAGTCTCACGCCAGCTATGTCATGACAAACGTCTCCATCTCTCCGTGCGCAAAGAACCAATGACTCCTCTTACCCCGTCGGCACGTTACATGCAGACAAAGCGGCTTCGCACCCACACGGGCAACTTGCACGTTCAAACTCTGTTTACTTGATGAAACATTAGAACATGGTCACAGTTATAGATCAAAGGTGTTTTGTTTTTTGGTTAAGATTTTGGTACTAAACATGGCCTCAATTCGCTGCCCGTTCAGCTCAGGCCCCAGCTGTGGTCGCCGCGCCCGAGAGAGCCTCACAAAAGCGCCTGACACCCAGCGTGAAATGTTGCCGGTGAGCCCCTCCCGTGCCGGCTCTGCTCCACCCACCCAGACTCCAGCTCTCTCTCCCACGCTCCCGCGGCCGACCGGATCAAAGGCGGGCAATCGCGCTTTCATCTTAAATTCCTTAAATTCCACGGGTGGAGCGAACCTCCGCCTTCCTCTCGTGTGTCGCCGTGGCTACCCGCGGAGCTTCTACGGAGCCAGTATGAATCTGCGTGGATGCCGTGGTCTTGGTAAATGGCGAGGGTTTGTCTCTTGACTGTACCTGCACCTCTCTCTCTCTCTCTCTGAACAGTGGTGGTCCTCGTCGAAACCGAGCCCTCTTTAGGTCCCCTAGACCCAATCAGAGGTGCGTCATTTTCGCTACGTGCCATCATTATGCTTCTTCCCTCTGTAAAATCAACCTCATCCAGCCATTGCTTGGCTTAGTGTCTCATTTTCCCAACTAACTCGAGACATGCTGCGCTTTAATCCGTGCCAGAGCAACGCGGGTCGTCACTTGATTTGCCCAGCGCGGATCTGCGCGGCAGCGGCAGGGGGCTTAACAAAGCGGCGGTGGGAGGCACGGGCTTCTGCAAGGAAAACAGTGCGAAGGCTTCCGTAACGAAATCTCCCCTCTGCCCGCACACCACCAATCCCACCCCCTCCCCTGCAAAGAAAGCCGGCCACCGCGGGAATTCTCGGAGCGCCGCCACCATTCCTGCAGCGAGTTTCGGCTTGCGCTCTCACATGCTTTGGCTTATTTATTTATTTACACCCGTCTCCTCCGTGCCATCTGTCATCCGATGGCGTGCGGATGGCGAATGCCACCCAGAGCGAGATCCGGGGGAAGCCTGAGCCGAAGGGGGCGAGACGCAGGAACGGGTGGAGCGGGGCCGTTTGGCACACCGTAGGTAAACGCCCCCTTTCCCGGAAGCAGGCTATGGCAGGTGAGTACACAGTGACGTGGAGAAGGCAGCTGCTGTCGTTCACACGGCGACGACGAACGCCGCGGACTAGTGGCAGTGACTTACGCGATGGGCCGGAACCCGAGCGGAAGCCTACGGGTGACTGCTGAGACAATCTGACATGAAGGCACAGTTTCCCCGAGACAAAAGGGTACATCGCTGTGTGTTTTTTGCGGGACACCTCTTCGGCGCGTGTTTGCGGGATGTCTCGGCTCCGCGGCGACTGGAAGTTGAGCCGATCAGAATCGGAGAGCCTCAGAGAGGTGAATCACAGGCCCCAAAGGCCCGAGTGCTCCTGTGTGATGCAATCGGCATACGGGGACGTGTCTGACAAGTAAGAAGGAGTGTTGAGATGTCAGTGCGGTTGCGTAAGGCCCGGTCACACGCACAAAGCTCGCGCCTCAGGTTCTGAACAGAGGTGAGAACCCCAGCTCAGGTCTGTAGTGACCTTAGAGAGGGCACTCCAAGGCTGCTTTCAAACACTCGTCACCTGGTCAGGGTCTTTTTAAGAGCTAGCCGAGGGCTAGAGAAAACACACAGGCACCTGCGTGCGCGTGCACGCGCCCACTCACGCTCACACTCACACACACTCACTGACTCAACCTCGCTTGGCTCCCAACATGTCACCATGATGGAGGAGCTCGAGGAATGCCGGCAGGGTGGAGCTTGAGCAGAAGCCTGCAGGCCTCGTCAGCTCCCCCTGTTGAACGTCCAGTGAGAAAACGCCAGGCTGACATGTCCACGTACACCCCCCCACACACACAGCTCCAGGGCAGGTCACAGCCTGGGTAACTAAGCAACAGGAACGTTACTCTGTAATCTTACGCTTTGCTTTGGCTTTGAATGCTGGCTTTAAAATGTGATAAATCCTGTCCAGATGTGTTTCCTAGAAATAGCTTTTGCGGAACGGTGCAAGACACACTCTGATATCTGTGAAGATGCCAGTATAAGACACATAAATGGTGCGGCTGGGTTTAAGTAGCTAAGATTAGCCTAGCATGCTAACCAAGCTACAGGAAATAACCGTCAGTCAACGCAGAAGGATCAATGTAGTCCCTTCCAAAAGAGCGAAGCCGCCTAATTCTGCCTAATTTGGTTATTCTTCTGTCTCCTAAGCAATATATACATTAGCTCTCTATTATGCATAAACATCTTAATTAGCCTGTCAGTTTTTCAAAAAGCCCATGTTTCAAAAATGATGACATTAAAATTCTATTACACATAGTCATCCGTGACGGAGAATTTTCTTACAAAACAAAGTCGAAAGACGAAGACGAAGCATAAACATGACTGTTGGAGGAGCTTTTTAATTAATCAGCTCATCAGATAAGAAATTTGCATGGTCAGTGATGATCGCTACTAATGTGGACTCCTCCCGAGAACAGCAGGGTAGCTCCAGTGTCCAAGGCTGGGAATATAAAGCGCCGAGAAGGAGGAACTGCACTGTTTATGCACATGTCTGATTGTCCTGTGCCTGGAGGAGTGTGTGCGTGTGTGTGTGTGTGTGTGTGTGTGTGTGTGTGTGTGTGTGTGTGTGTGTGTGAGAGAGAGAGAGAGAGAGAGAGAGTGCATTTGCGTGTTTGCATTAGCTGAAGTATAGCGGTGTCCTGGTTTCTCCTCACTTCAAAGAATGAGATATTTGGGAAATTAGCGTAAACATCATTGTGAAGTCATTATCCTTTGCACAGATGTAAGCCTTTTGCCGATCCGCCCATCTGTGCACAGTCGTTCCATCCGGAGGGGAGAGTAGAGTGCGCAATCGAATTTCCATTAAGGTCCTGTCCTCCATCTGAAGTCATGTCAGGGATTTGGCAGAATACTTGCTTTAAGTTCCCTGCGTTAACCAGATAATCCAGATCACACATGAAATGCACTAGAAAGAATCGGTTGGCTACACGTGACAGGTGTTGGTGGTGTAACACTAATATGAAAATATGAATCTTGACTAATGATTCTAATGACTTTTGAAAAAGTGATCAAAAAATGAAATGATTTGAGCGGCACCCGGTGCATGGGAACGCCTTCCTGCGCAGGTCTTGGACCTGCGGAAAATCTCCTCGGCTCCGAGCGTCTGAGGACGCGAGCGTAACGATCTTCCGCTTGCGCCTGCTGTCGTCAGATAGCAGCCGTGTGCAGACGCGCGTTAAGCCCGCTTCGCCGCGGAACTGTCTGTGCCGTCCGGGTCTCCGCAGCGCCGGTGGTACTGAGGGAGACGAACCCGCAGACGTCGGCAGTCAGGCCACGAAAACCTTCCACCAAAACGAGAGAGAGAGAGAGAGAGAGACAGACAGAGAGACAGACAGACAGAGAGAGAGAGAGAGACAGACAGACAGAGAGAGAGAGAGAGAGAGAGAGAGACACACACAGACAGACAGACAGACAGACAGACAGAGAGAGAGAGAGAGAGAGAGAGAGAGAGAGAGAGAGAGAGAGAGACAGACAGAGAGAGAGAGAGAGCACACATACCCTAAAGCACAGAAGCGGCCATGTCGCCCTGCCCGTTTATCATGTGGATTAATTGTGCTCGCTATCTTCGGCGCGCAGAAATGGAGAGATTATGAAAAATGTAATGGCTGCTTCTTTTTTGCCGTTTTAAAAAAAAAAAAAAAAAAATTTTTATCCCCCAGCGCTGCTATTAATATGGATTAAGCCATAAACCTTGGGCTCCGATCTTATTCAGCACTTCTCTTTTTAAAGCACCGTCGCTCGGCCCGAACATCTCATGTGACGTGGATTACATAAAAAACAGATCATTCTCAGCGTGCTGGAAGAGACCTTGGCACTCATGGTCCGCCCGTGGCTTAACAACTTCAGCCCAGCATGGCGGGTGTGACCCTAAGAGCTGACGCGAGTCTGAAACGGAAGACACGGAGCGATGTAGTTCATCACAAACACGCGTCGTCCGTCTCCAGCCTCACGCAGCAGACGGCCGGCCGGCTCCCTGCGGCATGTGTGTTTGTCTGTTTGTTTGTCTGTTTGTTTACTGGTGTGTGGCTTTCACTCTTATAAGGCGTAGGAGGGTGTCTTTGACACTAATCCCAGGAATTTCTTCCCTCCAGATTTTTGACCGCGCTATGGATTTTGGCAGCGTCAGTGCGGTGCGTGCGTGCGGGTGAGGGTGTGTGGGGATGTGCGTGAGTGTGCGCGCGGGCACCGCGCCCGTTTTAGAGTTGCGTAACCTATCCTGAGGTGCCGGCCTTCTGTTCTTGTCTGGTGGATAGGGAAGGCAGCTTCATGTCCGTTGCAGGGACTCGTCCGTGTCGCGCGGGCTAGCTTCGCCTCCGGCAGCCGGGCCGGGCAGGTGGGAGAAGAGGACTCGCAGCTGTGCTTCCCGTTGCCAGACGTTTCAGGGCTGCCGGAGCTTTTGTTGTGTAAGCGCCAAGACATGTCCCCCGGTGAGAGGGGCGCTCTGTCTTTAAAGAGCCGACATCAACGGTTATCGTCACGGGGTCGGTCACTCGGCAACGAGAAGAATTGCGAACGGAGCTCTAATTTTTTTCCGAATTTTCACATTCCGGCATGGCGGAACCAGTTTGTGAGGTCATGTTTCACGTCCTCAACTCCACGCCGCTGTTTCCGGAGGGCGCCCCTCTCATTTCAAGAAAGCGGAGCCCGCACTTTTCCGGAGGAACACGAAGACACTTTTCTAGAGATGGACAAGCTCATCTTTGATCCAACCATGCTATATCCCACCACAGCAGATATCTAGTTTACTAAAACTATAATGCTCAGATCAGAGTGAAATCTCCTGACCCCGTCCTAGATAGTGCAGGGGCTTTTTTCTTGGGATTTTAATGATTTAATGAGTTTTCATCCAAAAAAATGTCAAGAGAAAAGAAAAAATATATAAATGTACCTAGTTGGTACACACAGCTTTGTGTGTAGTTTACTCAGTCACAGAGAATCCCTGGTCTGCAGTTGCTTCTGGCCTAGCAATACTGATATCAAATTGCAGGAAATTGTTCTTTTTTAACAAATTTCCATTTCTCTGCCGAGCGTTAGGTTTTGCGTGGCGAGAAGCCGCCACCACTATTCCATCAGCCCAAACAGCTTCGGCAGATGAGAAGCTATTTTTCTTGACTCACAGGAGGGCGTAGAGCTATTTTCTCCTCATGCTCCACATCTCTCCTCTGGATGCGCAGGAGCAGTGGCTGATCAAAGGACCTTGGAGGTGCCCTGATCATAGCACACATGGAGATATGGGCGTTCCTCACCCGCACAGTGATCTTCATCCACATGGCGTTCCTCATCCACATGGCATTCCTCATCCATGCGGCGTTCCTCATCCACACGGTGTTCCTTATCCACGTGGATTTCCTCACCCACGCAGGGTACCTCATCCACGCGGCGTTCCTCACCCACGCGGCGTTCCTCACCCATGCAGCGTTCCTCACCGTCGTGGTGTTCCTGACCCACATGTCGTTCCACAAAACGTGGCGTTCCTCACCTTCACATCGCTCTTCACCCACACGGCACCCGCTCAGCGCTCCAAATCCGCGCAGCGTTCCCGTTGGCCGTACTGACCTTTCCTCCCCCACTGCCTGCTTTTGATGTTTTCTCAAGCGATGCTTTTTTTTCTTCTTTTTTTTTTGTTACTGTGAAGGTTGCGGTAACTGCGAAATCACTTTTAACGACACACATTTAGGCTTTATTACAAAAAAAACAAAAAACCCCAGCTCATTAAATGCTCTTGAACCGTGGTGAAGTAGTTTGGGTCCGGGAGCCGTTGGAGAAACTGACGATGAAGGAAAGCCCAGGAGCGGACGCGTGTTTGCAGCATAATTAAACGTGTACCCGTTCCGCGCTGAGCCCAGGCTGTTTGGCCAGGGCCGGCCATAACCAAGCAAGGGCAGAATTAGTCGGCTGACCCCGTTACGGACAGCAGGTGGTCCCGAGCAGGGTCGCCCCTGCCTGTGGAGAGGTCACACTCCTCTCTTCAACCTCCTTTCTTCTCCTTCACCTTGAGCTCTGGCCAAAGCCCACACTGCCTCCCTCTCTCTCCCTCTCTCTCTCTCTCTCTCTCTCTCCTTTTCTCTCTCCCATCATCTTCCCCCTTGCTTTCTCTTTAAGCGACTTCACAAAGTCATGCTAAAAACTTTCGCTCCCGGCCGGATGATAAGGAGGCGTGTCGCCGAGCATGCTCCGTAGTGTGTTGTCTGAGGAGACAGAAATATAATTTTCTGTCAGTGCATGATTTTGGCTGCGCGGACGGTCCCGCCATGGGGTGCAGGGCGTCTTCAGGGTGCGGGTTTTTTTGAGCCCCCTTATTACGGATACATTCATCAAACTTGGCCCAAACCGATAGCACACTGGCAGATAGGGACGCGGGGCATTCTATCACCACGGGAGACGCCCTGACAGGACAAGTCCCTTCTTATTATCGTCTCGCAGTGTGTGTGTGTTTGTGTGTGTGTGTGTGTGTGTGTGTGTGAGAGCATGCGTTCATGTGTATGTATCCATTCTAGCGAGTGTGTGTATCTTGATATTTGTGTGTGCGTGTGTGTGTGTGTGTGTTTGTGTGTGTGTGTGTGTGTGTGTACATTTTAGTATGGGTGAATGAGTGTGTGTATTTGAATGCCCACATGCATATGTGTGTGTGTCTCACACATACTGGTTTCCCCTCACACTTGTTTACTCTGCACTGTATTGATCCCTGCCGTGCCCTCTTGACCTCTGACTACTGTCACTTAAACGGTGGGAGTGAGGAAGAGCGCGCTGTAGTAGTTATGTGTAGCTGCACTCCCAGAGAAACCCTCCGGACACACACTCTACGTTCCCAAACAGACCAGTGTGGAAGTAGTGAGGAAAAATGGACAACTGACTGGTTTTTCCACATGATAGGCACAGGCACGCACACACACACATACACACAGAGTCCCCCCATGTGTCCCTGATCACTGGTGTAGAGTCCCCCCATGTCTCTGTGTCCCTGATCACTGGTGTAGAGTCCCCCCATGTCTCTGTGTCCCTGATCACTGGTGTAGAGTCCCCCCATGTCTCTGTGTCCCTGATCACTGGTGTAGAGTCCCCCCATGTCTCTGTGTCCCTGATCACTGGTGTAGAGTCCCCCCATGTCTCTGTGTCCCTGATCACTGGTGTAGTGTCCCCCCATGTCTCTGTGTCCCTGATCACTGGTGTAGTGTCCCCCCCATATCTTTCTGTCCTGCTCCTGCTACCTGCAGCCCTCATCTGATATTTATGTACTGATCTTTGACAGCATCTCACTGTGACACACACTCACACACACATGCCGTTTCCTACACACACTCTGGCTCTATAGGTGGCCTTTCACAGGCTGAGAGAACTGCAGTGTTCAGGATGTGTAGATTGTGAGCAAGGCTGGACTATGCTTTAGAGACGCATTGCTCCCACACACTCCACACTTCAGCAAGCCAGTGGCGCCGTTAACCGTAACTTATCAAACACACCACTCAGCTTCTGCCCCCTCTCTAGCTTGTTATCAAGACCACAGTCTCATCTTGGACTGGATAGAATATTATGCCTCTAAATTCTTTGAGATGACAGACATTAGAGGGAGATTTTGTTTGTTTTCTAACGTGAGATTCTGTTTCCCACTGGCTATCTAGCAAGTTATCGTAGGACATCTGTTTGAATCCTGGTATATTGTTTTTTTCCCCTCTTTGGGCATTTATTATGCATATATTATTTTATTTAACACCCTCTCTCTCTCTCTCTCTCTCTCTCTCTCTCTTTCATTCTCTAAATCACTTAAATGTCTTGTCTTAATCACAACACGCATGAGAGAGCGATTTTCTCTTCCTCATACTGACGCATACCACACAAGCCCCAGCAATCCCAGACCCAGGCATACGGAAAAAGCTGGATCCCCCGAACAAGTCTCGGCATTGTGCTGCCGTAAGGCATGGAGCCCGGCCCCTGGCTGGTCTGCTGAGACAGAAGGGAGAGGGTAGAGATAAGATTCCCCTCCCCTCATTCTCTCTCGGAGGCTGAAGATGTACTGGCAGGGCGAGATCGACCAGGTACGCACGGCCTGTCTCCTCTGGCCGAGGGTCCCGTAGTCTGCCGCGTGGTCGGAGAGAGGACACCACAGTGCTCGCGTTGACACGACCTAGAACGGAGAGGGGAAGAATGTTTAAGAGTACTCCGTGCTCACACGGTTCATATAATCCTCTATATGCACACACTGAAGCAGTGACGAACGCTTTGATAACAGTATTTAGGATTAGAATTGTGTGTACACGCATACATACACGTTTCTCTATGTGTGTTTGTGTGTATGTCTGCACGCATGCATGTGTGCATGTATATTTTTGTGTGCATGTTTGTGTGTGTTTGTGTGAGTGGAGGTACCTGTTAAACTGGGCTGGTTTATTACACTGGACCGGGTTGTTAAACTGGATATTTCTGTGAACAATGACTGGTTTGTTAATCTGGGCCTGAATTTTAATTACGACCAGTATGTTAACTGGACTGTTTTGTACAACTAGGACTGTCTGATAAAATGACAGTTGATTGACATTGTTGGTTGATATAGGCCAGTATTACACACCTAAAAGTCATGTGTGCAGGGGACTGAGAGATACGCTCCATATATGTTGTTTTATAGTCGTCAGTATTATTATTAAACATAAACATTTTGTTGTTATTATTCTTATTATATTTTAAGTGCTTTGCTGTGTATTCTGCCTATGTCTATTACATATTTTATTATAATCCTATTTTTGTGATGTATTATTCTAGTAAACACGACGTTAATCTATGTATGTGATTTATGTAAAGCTTTCATGTAGTCAGTAAATAAATAAATAAACACCCCTTGTGTTTTACTTTTGGGCATGGACCAGTTGAGTGGAAAAGTGAACCGCACAGAAGCATATTGAGTCATAAATCATCCCAAAACAGTACGCTAACTCCACGTATTATCGGGGGATGTTGGTAGTGGATAGCAGGCGTGCTGCAATTATCAGCTGATTTATTTGAACGCCATCCGTGTGTTTAAATAGTTGATTTCCAATGACTCGTTCCTTGCAGTGAGCGCCAGGGTCCACATTCTTACGTCTGCTGCTAAAACCTGCCTGAATTATCCGGTAAGATTTGCACGGTTTGACTCCCACACTCCCAGTGGTCCTCACGGTGAGCTCAACTAGGGAGATGTGTTGGATTCGGAATAAAGCTGGAATGGAATCTATGTTTATTTGGAAGACAGACAGTCGTCTGTGATGGTGATGAAATGTTTTAAATGTATCCCAGAGTTTTGCTTTATTGCAGTATTTCTGTGTGTGTATGTGTGTGTGTGTGTGTGCGTGACTGTACGTTAATTTGTCTGTGTAAACTCGTTGGAAGTTGTGCCCTACAGACTAAAATGTTTTTAAGTCACTAAATACCAATTTTGCTCTATTACATTCAGTGTGTGTGTTTGTGTGTACGAGAGCTTTGTGCGTGTGAACGCATATGTGCTGCGTACTCAACACTGAACAAAACCGTGGCTGATTGGTGGATTCTTTTACAGCGTTTCCCTGGCACCCAGGATTGCTGTGATTCCAGACCCTCTCCAATAATCCCGGCTGTTATAGATCATTGGGCCCCGCCCCCTTTTGCATGTCCTGTCATCATTACTGCTTCGCATGAGGCCTCTTCGGTACGTTTGGGCCCTGTTGCTAGAACCGATAGGAAGCAAACGATCCTATTCAAGGTGGGTTTACAGCACTCCAGGGAGCTATTGGGTAAAATGGATGGCATTGCCTTGTGTGTTGTCCATGATACTGGAGCTCGGTAACAACCAGATCTTTGTCATTTCTCAGCGAGGACGTAAGGAAGGAATCGTCCACTGAATGGGGCTTTGGATGGTGTGTCACACCTCTGTTAAAGGAAGGATGATTGTATCTGCTCAGCCGGGGAGGTGTGTGCATGTGTGTGTGAGGGATTGAGAGAGAGTAAGAGTTTGCGTACATGTGTTTGCGTGTGTTTGTGTGTGTGTGTGTTTGTTTGTTTATGTGCATGCACGTAACTAAGTTGGTGTGTTTATGATTAAGATTTTGTCGGTGTGTTTGTATACGTGTCTGTACCTGTGTGTGTACGCGCACGTAACTAAGTTGGTGTGTGTATGTGTAAAATTGTGTGTGTATATGTGTGTGTGTGTGTGTTTGTGTGTATATCCATCCATATCAACCCCGTTTGTTTCAGAGCTGGGGCAGTAAGCTTTTGCCCTGGTTGAAATCCAGGGCAGCGTGGGGCAGGCAGTCATGATCTGAACACCATTAACCTTTCAGCGCTTAGACTAACAGACAGCGAGAAAAGAAAAAAGACGAGAAAAGCGTTTTATTACACTGTCATTTAATGAGCCCGTGGCACCTTAAGGTTATGGATTAAATAAAAGAGTTCTAAAATGGGTTCCAGTTCATATGGAGAAGTGGAAATATGGACCTTTGAATAGCAAAACAGTGTTGTGGTCAGCCAAGCATTAGAAAGGTGAGCAAGGATTTGGGTTTGGTAAAAAAAAATTAAAGCAGTTCTTTACTGTCTCAGCTATACACTTTTAGGGGGATTTATTAAGAGAGGGTGGCAATGTTCCCAGAGTGATGCGAAGATGCTTTAACCTTTGCCCTCTGCCCACTGCCCTTCTGATGTTGCATATCTCCATATGATTGTTCCCAGTGAGGGCAGCCGGTAGGTTGACCTCTCTCAGCTCCAAGAGGACAAGAAACGCCAGCATCTAGTCTTGTTTGGCCTGCGTCTGGTCCACGTTTAGCCCACATTTGGGCTATATTTGGCCCTTGTCTGGCCCATGGCTGGCCCCTTCAGAGGGTCCGTACCACAGCCATCGGCTGAATGGGATATTGTTGATATATATCAATATCAATACCCCAATACCCACTGCCCACCATCCAGGCACTGTCCTGGGCTGTGCCTAGTCAGTGTTTAAGAGAGACGTCATGGGTTTTAATAGTCATATGTACAATTTATAGCATGCAATGCACTCGCTATATAGTTGCACTGTTATCTAGTATTTATATTTGCGCTGTCATCTGGAGCTTTCATGTCTAACGTAGCACCAAGCCCTGGAGAAATCATATTCCCCAGCCCACTCAGAACATCTGCGGTGAGATAGAATTACAACAACATTTACTTTGTCGTCTTTTTCTCGTCCCCTGGCCCCTTCTAGAAGTCTGCGTCTGTCAGTCGTCGCGCTCACGCCACACATTTATTAATGGAAACATGGGAAGGAGGGATAAGTGGTATGTGATTTGGAAGAGGTCTGTGCGGTTTGAGTGTGTCTGTGGGTGCGCTTGGTGCAGGTCTGTTGTGCCTTTGCGTAACCATCCCTCATTACTCATGACTAGACGGCCATACTGGGAGGGATCTGGCTTTTGAATATGAGGACATGATATACGATAAGTGTATTTATTTGGAGACAAGCTATGAGGCTTGACGACACAGGACCGAGTTCTGTGCAGGGTCAAATCATAAATTTGGTCTCCAACTGTAAATTGGGTCTCCGGTGCGTCCAGGGTCTCCAGTTGGTGCTTGTAACTCGCACACATTTCTAACGTCACACGGCTGCCGAGGTCTGGGGGGTCTCTCTCTAGAGAACGCTCCACCGCCTTTGTGTGGGTCAGTCTCGTCTACAGGGCCCAGAGAGTTAGCAAGGCCTGAGGTCTTGTAGGCCAGCTGCATGCAGGCGTGCGTGTGTGTGGGTGATTCCCCTCTCGCTCGTACACCAGGGCCGGGGGCCGCAGGTTGTTTGTGGGCTGCACTGGTGTGGGGGCGGGGACAGTGCTGTGTGTTTGGAGCTAATTGGTCAGCCGAGAGAAAGATCGAGTGGAAAGGCAGCCGCGTACATGCCTGCCATGTCAGACAAAGCTACCTAGAAAGGCACAGTTCATCAGGTTTAGTGTCTCTCTCTCTCACTCCCTCTTTCTTTCGCTCTCTCTCTCACCCTTTCCCTCTGTCTGTGTCACTCTCTCTTTCTCTTTCCTCTCTTGCTTTCTCTTTCTCTATCTCTGTAGTGTGGTTAGTGTTCTACTCTCTCTCTCTCTCTCTCTCTCTCTCTCTATGTCCGTCACTCCGCCATGGCCGAGCGAATCATGTCACCAACGTGGTGGAAAAACACAGCGTCCTGTGTGGGAGGAGTCTAAGTCTTTAATGTCCTGATTCCACCCCCCACCCCCCAACCCCCACGGCTGGCCCGGGAGAGCGGTCCAAGCGTGAGGAATCGTCTTTGGCCGCCGTTACTTCCGCTTGACCTCGCGTCGATGGCGGCACGGGAGGCTGGGGGGAGTTGAGTGGACTCTCGCTCACGTCTCTGAGGCTCAGTCGGCGAGGACTGCCTTTCAGCTTCCCCTGGCACAGGACCCTTCGCTCGTGACCCCCTTGGCCACTCTGGCCTCTCCGCATCAACCGCCGCTGGAAATGGGCTTCTGTTAAGGAAGCCTGCGCTTTATTCTAGTCCGGAAGCCGCAGAGCGAGAGGAGGCCGGGGGGCGGGCAGCGCATGAGCCGCGAGGCAGACCGTTATTTTATACGACTGTGTACTGACCGTGAGGGCACAGCAGGGACGTGTCTTCCATTCTGAGAGCGGCGAGCTCCGTGTTTTCAGAGAGGTGCTCTGTGACTTTTGTCATTATCCATGGCTGCCAATCGATTCAGCCTGGTCCTGTCTGCAAGGGGAAACTTGACTTTTACTCATAATTAAAGCAATCTAGATGCAAATCAGGCCATATTCCAGTGGCATATTGTGTTATGAGGCCTTCCACGCTCCCAAGAGCAGCGTGTCATTCATGGCCTTATAAGAGAGCACACACACACACACACACACACACACACACACACACACACACACACACACACACACACACACACACACACACACACACCCTTGCACATCTACGTGCATCACTCCTTCATGCCTAACTGTAGTTTACATCCTCAGGCACTCACGCCGTTTAGCTGCATTCATAAACACCGCGGGCTCATCTCCGTCATGACCGGAGCCGCAGGAAGAGCTTTTTTTTTTTTATACAGTCAACATCCATTACTGCGGTGCGACGCGCTTCAGAGCCGGGTTGTATCCATGTCAGGATGTGGCATTAAAACCCATTATCCTGTCAGGAGTCATCCATGTCGCTCCGGTCTCCTCCGTGTTTAGACACTCTGGCTTGACGGGGGGGGAGCCGCGCTCCACCTCAACCTCCACATGCATCTCTGCAGACGGGCGCAGTAATTAGTCGCAGGGATTGTTCAGTTTTAAATATCCACTGCTAAATATTACCAGTCACGCGCCACCAGCCTGTTTACACACACTGGGTTTGTGGCTTGGGGGGGGAGGATACTACACTCTTCATAATAACGATTCTAAGAAATCATAGACTTTAATTCTATTTCATATTCTCTCTCTGATTGCTTATAAGTTGTAACCTCAGGCTGTATTGCAGTAATCTTAACTCCATAGTTAAGTAAAATGAAACATTAATATACTATTGTCTCTGACGCTCACTCTAGCGCCCCCCCCAAGCATCTTTATTCCCACACGCGTTTCCTCTTTGTGTCGTTGTAGAGCCACATGCATCTGTATGCGTCTTCTGGGCCTGCCCATAATTATTAACCCTATTATTATTAACCATGTCATTATTAACCATGTCATTCAGAGGTAATGCACCGAGATACCTTAGCTTGTGCGCATGTTTACCCGCTCACCACCCCCTGAAAATCCATTTTCGTTTTGCACACCGGTCATGCAACAGGTTTTGTCTGTGTGTGTGTGTGTGTGTGTGTGTGTGGTAGTCAGGGAAAGAGAGAGCACGGAGGAGAGATCAGTGAATTTTGAGAGCATGTGTTTGTGTCTTCCCATCTAATTACGGCACACGCATCATTAGAAGGCTCCTAACAGCAACACAATGCACTGGAATGGCGCGTTCGCCAGACTAGGTGGGGATCAATTAGAGCCTCATTTTCAGTTCATTGTGCACATTCTAATTAACCAAGTGGTTTGGAAAAAAACAAGGAACCCGCTCCATTCGCCTGTGGGCCATATTTATCAGTACCTTCAGTATTAAAAGTTTATCCTGCCAATTCAGTGTGGGCCGTGAATGGAACCTTCTCAGCCTTCTCTTTGTACTTTTTTCTTTCTTTGTTTTGCTCCAGGAAAACATACTTTCAAGCCCATAAACCCCAAACAGTTCCTTTATGTGCGGCCAAATAGTGTGGGAGGTGTGATGACTTTAAAGGAATGTGATTGAATTGAATGTTAAGGATGTCTGTCCCTCTGTGACTGTTACACGTAATGACAGTGGGTAATCATTTTACTATGGTCATTCCAGCTCACGTCGGTGACATTGCTCTCATTTCATTCTTCTGTTACGGAAAATACAGTAGCTGGATGCATAGGTCACCGTCAGACGTTTTTAAAAAAAGTGTGTGTGAAGAAGATATGTAGCTAAAGGTTAATGTGATGGTAATTATGAATGTGACTTCTCCTTGGCTGAGGGCCTGCTATCTAAAAGTGCGGGTGTCCACAGTGTGATCATATCGAATGCATTAGCCTAATGACGAGATCCGGACGAGGCAATTGTCATGCTTTATTAAACCTTGCGACGCTGTCATCTCCTTTTCCAATTTAGTCCCTGGTTAGCTAAGCCGCGCGCGTCGAGGGGCACATCATACATGTACACGGGCGCGAACACGCTTTAACACACATTTCAGCACCTCGCCCGCAACTCATAGACTCCACGTCGTCAGTGGAGAAGGGCCCAGACCTCTCCATCCCGGCTCTGTGGATGCGGGGCGGAGACGGCCCCGCGGCTATAGAGGAAGAGACGGAAAACGGTGTCGCCATCGCTTCCTGTTTATGCTGCCTGGGGCGGTTGAGGACAATGAGTGCAGGCACCATCGTTACAGCGCGGCAGACGGTTTCAGGAATCATGGAAAATCGGGTCCCACTGGGTATAACACGCAGTTGTCCCAGACAACGTCCTCCCTGAGAGAGGTGGACAGAGAAGTGAGCTCCAGGTTACGATAAAAAAAGATGACTGTTTCACACAGGCCACATTAGCATGTGCCTCCAAATCTAGAGTTCTCACTCTTCATACGGAGAAGACTGCACTTAAACATTGGAAATGACATAGCTGCACCGGAATAGGACAACCTGGTTCTCCTTCCTCACCGGGAAAACTCCAGGACCAGGGTAACTGTGATTTTGCTTGTGGACCTTGGAGTTTTTTGTCACTGTAGTTCTTAGTGAATGATATACTTGATTATTATTATTGTTGTTGTTGTTGATATCGATATATCTGGCAAGCCAAGGAGACTCCTCAATCTCAATCTCCCACCACCTAAACTAACATAAATATAGCTATTGGCACAAATGAAAAAAATGTCAGGCAAAAAAACCACACTGACCACAATAGTACACTTTCAGATGAACATACGATCGAATTTAGCTGGATGTCACTATTAATGGCCCAATGGAAAGACGGTCGGAGCCCATGTGAGCTAGCAAACCTAATCAGACCCTTTACATATTTATACAGTTTTACCCATTACACAGTAATGAGTTTTAGCGGTTCTCCACCAAAATGTTACCTCAGGGTAATATCTTAGACGGTACGATGCGCACATTAACAGTGTCCATAAATCATTAACAGGATTGTCCTAAACCTTCAGCTAGTCCCACATTGCTTCTGTAATGTCTTCTTAATCCCTGTCACATTAGCGGCTATGGGATAATCTTCCCGTACTGTTGCCACGCTGACTGGCTTATGTTCTAATATTCTGAGTGGGACTAATATCCCCGTGTCTTCGTGTGCCTAATGTTTATGTCCATAAAATGTGAACGCGTTGTATATGCAAAGAATGTGACCAGCGTAAAAGCTGTAAAGGCACAGCCTCTCGGGCTGACGTGTTGCTCCCTTTGGCCTCCCGTGGCGCGGTGCTCCCGGGACTGACGGCAGGGTCTTGCCTTTATAACGTACTCTGTTTACCGAAGGAGAGAGGCCATAGTGGGTAAGAGATACGGCACTCTGACCTCATTTGTAAATGCAAGGGACTTGAAAAAAGGTTTCTCTTACCCACACGAATTATCTTAAGGTACCAGTGCTCTTGCCATCAACCCTGGTGTGGCCCACCCAGATGGACTGGTTTCAAAGGGCCATGGACCTCTTATCCTCGCTCCCTCGCTCCCTCTCTCTTCCTCTATCTGCCTCTCTCTCCCAGTCTCTTTGTCTTTCCTGTTCCCTCTCTCCCTCCCTCTCTCTCCCTCCCTCCCTCGCTCTCTCTCTCCTGGGTCATCCGCTGAGGTCACTGCCCTGCTTTGTGCCTCGGAGAGTTTGTCCCCAGCTGTTCGGACTAAGCAGTGCGTAGGCCCCGGCCCGGCCCGCCTGTCCCTGATGGATGTGGTCTGGCTGTCTGGCCGGGCGCCTCTGTGATTGGATCTGGGGTACTCCCTTGGCCACCGGGCCGCGGGCTCAAAGAGACGGCGTCGGAGAGAGCCGCTCCGCAGCCGGCCTTAACCTCAACTCTGGCCCCATCCCGGTCGTTTCTGTTTTTACTGATTTTGTCTGCTTGCTTCCCTCCCCAAGTTACCTTGTGGAAGGCATTGTGCTTTGGTGCTGCGGACACTATGCAGTATAGCTACAAAGGAGAAGACAGAGGAGACGAAACAAAGCAACGCACATCCTTAGGATGTAACTCAATAACATCTCTCGTTCACAAAGCACGTATGTGACTTGGGACGGGCCATTTTAGACAGAGGTCTGTCATCCGCGGAGTGAAGAAGTGCTTATGTGTGTAATGCAATTCTCTGACTTACTTTAACTCTGTTAACTTCATTCCTGCACCTATGAAACGTGGCACTGCTGCAGGATCCGGGATTAGGGGGAGCAGGAAGCGGAAACTAATCTGGAGCAGGTTGGACTGTAGATAGAGTGGGACAGGGAAGATGGAGATTTGGCATCCACACCTGGCGCCGTCTACGGGCTTCCACGGCTACGGGAGCGGGCGGGTGTGGGGGTGGGGTGGGGTGGGGTGGGGTGGGGGGGCTAGCATGACCACCTGCTCTTTGAAGCAGCACTTTGGGAACATATGCTAAATTAAATTTAGGCTCATTTCACACAGGAAAGCTGGCAGCCAAGCTAAACCGGCACACAGCCGTTGCCGCGGCTCTTGCTTTTGTCATTGGTGGTGGTGGTGGCGTTGTGTTTACCGCCCCTCTCTTGTGTGGTGTAAGTGAACAGAAAGAACATGGCCTGGAAGCTCTCCTGTGGTGTTTGAAGCATGCTCGATATAGTCAAGAATCGCGGACAGACCCAAAGCAGTCACCACAAAGGACAGAGCTCCGTCGCTAGTGCCGCACTCTGCCGACTGGGTCGATAAGCGCCAGGAGCCCAGTAGCTGTTCGAATCAAAACCTATCGCCCTATCAGAAGAACCGTGGAGAACCAGAAAGCCTTCTGACCAGTCGTGTAGGGGCACCTCACGGCGGGTAGTCCAGTTGTTCGTTTGTTTGTTTGTACACTGCGGGCACAAGCCATGACATGTATGATGTCGCATACAGAATACGGTCTGCAGACTCTTTCTGCCTGTGACACTTTGAAATGGGTTGGTGTGTTAAATCTTGGATCAGGCCAATCCATCGTAAACAAGAGAGCAAGAAATTAGCATTCAGGACCATTTTGATATAGATTGAGTGTGTGTGTGTGTGTGTGTGTGTGTGTGTTTGTGTGTGTGTGTGCGCGAGCTGTCTTGCCTGCGTGTGTTATCTCCAGCCTGCCCAGGGGAATGCCCACTCGAGTTGCTTAGAAAAGCCCAGTGCTCAAACTTCTCCTGGTCTTATCTGTCTGGCCCCTAATGAAGAGGCGAGGGCTCACACCAACCCCGACACCTGCTTAATTGGGTCACTAATTAAAAGAGCTGGCATGTCTGGGCAGAAGGAGAGGAGGGATTACACGATAGCACGGGGGAGGGGTGGGCTGCGTGTGTTTCAGGGGGTGGGAGGCCGCCGTGGCTAAAGCCCACGGATCTCCACTGGACTTCTGACTTTTCTGACTTTCTTGGAGGAAATTCCTGCAGGACTTAAATTGACTGCTCTGTCGAAGAGGATTTACCTCATTTGAACCAGCAGATATCGTAATATTCAAAGGTTTCTGGTAATATAAGAACCCTAGGAGCCTGTCTGGTGTACTCTGTAGTGTAAATGTACTATATTTGGAAGGGATCCTAAAGGACTTGCTGTAGACTGCAAGTGACAGTTTATGGTGACATGCATGGGATTAGATTCAGTAGTGCTGCAAATTAAACTGGCCCCGGAATGCTACGGAAGGCCTCGGAGCTTCAGGACCCCAGCTGCAACGTGGAAGCATCCGAAGTCGGGAATGAAGAATGAGGTTGGAAACGCGGCGTTCTCCCGTCGGAGACCGGGCTGCTGCTGGCCCATGGTTCCTGGACTTCAGCCTTACAGCCATTGCTGTGTACCTAGTGCACAGTAATTTGGTTCTTTTGTTGCATTGCTTCCTTTGTTGTCTTTCACGCTTTCATCCTCTCTCTCACTCTCTCTCACACACACACACACACACATGCACACACCGTACTCTCACTAGCACCCCGCTGACACACCATGGGAGAGCGCTGATCAGTTTCTAGCAGCCCCCCTTCTCAGAATCATCCCGCTTTCGAAACGGATCAAAACTTGTCATCTGATTGAAACGTTTTTGCTCTGTTTGACCAGAGATGGCGCCGTTCCATTGCCGCTAATTCGTACACCCGTCTGATTACCTGTCATTGTGGTGAGAAAGAGAAAGAACAGTGAAATAGAGCTAAAAGAATAGTACCTTAAAGAACATGCTCTTTCTCTCTCTTCCTGTCTGTATATAATGGCATTATTACCAGAAAGAATAACAGAAATTCTTTCCATTTTTAAACCTGGCTGCATATAGAAACATTGTGCTACCACACCAGTCAGCAAAGGTGTCCTAATTCAAAACTGCACAATATCTCAGGAAGGTACGGCAGGGGCTGAGAAATCTAGTTAAGACAATGGTTTACTTGGCTGGAACTCCATGGCTCCCTGCACCTGTTCCATATGGATGAGCTCAGTAGACATGGAGTAGTATCTCACTCTCCCTCACCATCTCTATTGTGCCTTGGTCCCCCCCCCATACTGCTGGGGCTCTGTCCTAGTTCTCTGGCAGTCTCAGGGTGCGACAGGGGGGTCGTTCCGAGGCCTGGTACCTCTGCGCCACTGGCCTAGTTCATCAGCGGCGCGGAGGTGTCAGCAGGGGGCAGCGGTGAGCCCGCAACAGGGCAGGACAATGGGGGAAGGTGAGAGAGCCCTTCAGGTGGGTCACTGCAGAGGGCGGGGCCAATCTGCCCCAGGCCCTGCGCTCTCACTCACCCGCAGAGCACAGGAAGACAAGCGTGTAGCAGGAAAAGAGGCGGGTCACCCACGGCAACAGGGGTGGGGCATGTTCTCGCTGCGTGGGATTCCTAAGTAGGGCACTCCGAGCACGGCGCTGCCGTGCGGGAATCGCTCCTCTCTCTGGCCTCGGTGACGCCCTGCAACTGCACGTCACACAGCAGCGGTCTCGCGGTGAGCACCGCGAAGGACGAACTGGTTGGGATTCACACATTTCAAAACTTCAAAAGTGATTCAAAAAAAAAAAAAAGAAGTAGGAAAAGGTACGCGGCCGGAGGTCGCGGTTTGGCTGGCGGCGCAGCCAGCACCCAGGCGTGAAGGAGCAGGAGTGAGAGGAGGAACATTCGGAAATGGCACTGTCCTTGAGCACTGAGGTGGAAGTCAGTGAGTGTGAGTGTGTGTGTACACGTGTTTGTGTCTGGATGAGTGTGTGTACATGCATGCATGCATATATGTGTGTGTGTGGTTGTGCGGGGCTTCGTGTGTGTGACTGCCCTCAGCCAATTGGAATTGGTTTCGATTCAAGGTTTGTGACCATAGACAGCAAACTATACTGTGCCAGTTAAGTTGATGCACTGCATTAGCTTAAGGTAGGAACACCAGCTGTCTGTTTCACCACGTGAAAACCACACATCTGTGTGTATGAGCAAGAAGGAAGAGTAGCCTGTGTGCAACGGCTCGCTCCCGCAGCCGCTGTGGTTAGTGCAGCGCTGAAAGAGTTACAGTTGCCAGCCCCATTCAGGCGGGATTAGGTGTGCAGGGCGGGTGGGCTAATGTAATTGTTACCTGTGCTCCTCAGTGATTTTAGCCCTGTCTGAACCCAGTGTCATTCATTTTTACGGATTGCTTGCTCATGTGTAGGTAAAAATACGGGCGTCTTTTACCTTCTACCACATGACGACCGCTAGAAATAAACTCGTTATTTTAATTCCGTCCAAATGTCCGTCTATGTATGTATTCTGTCATATGAGATGTACTTGTGACTAGGGAAAAACTACACATTGTGTGGATTTTGTGTGTGTGTGTGTGATGGCCATGTGTAAATCAAGTAGCCACTCTGGTCTGTAATTTACATCGGTATTGTAGTAGAATTACTGTCACGGTTATGGCCGCCTTGGCGTTCCCACAGCAACGCATTCCCGCGTGCTTCTTTGTTTTGGTCTTCTCTCTGTTCTGCGTCCTTGTTGAGTTCCCCGACCTTTATTTCCTCCACCGTCTAGTCATCCCTCGTTAAGGTCTGGATTTAAGCTCCGTGTTTTGTTAGCGTCGCTGTCCGTCGTTGTACGGTTCATTACTTCCCCAGATTGTGTCGGTTTCGTTTGTCCGTTTCGGTTTTTTTCGCTTTGCTTTGGCTTTTTTCCTTACGTGTCTGCCGTTTTTGCTTACGCTCCTTTGTTTGTATTAATAAGTTCCTCCTGCATTTACATCCGACCTTCCGTCTCGTTCCATGCCTTGCCATTACAATTGCTACGGACATATGTCTGGAAAACCAATCCCGTTTGAATATCTGAAGGAACACCGCTTCTTGTATTGAGGGGAAAAGTTGCAGTGCAGTAATAAAATAATTATTATTTTAATAATCATTTATTAACTACTTGATTTTTAAAAAAACTGTTTTTATTTTGTTCATGTTTATGCTTCCATAGTTCTCAAGCGTAAACATCCATTTGCACAATAAAGAAAAGCAAGATTTCTGCTGCAATTTACTCACTCATGTTTTGGCCTTGATGAATTATTATTGAATTATTTATTATTATTAATTATTACTTTTGTATGGTATATAGAAGTTAATAATAATAATAATCTTGAATAATAAAATGTTATTACTTTTTTTTTGGTATATTTTGATATACCCTTATTGTCTGAATAGTAGAAAATACAGTGATATGAATTTGAGTTCAGATTGCCACCCCCCCCAAACTGTACTAGACAACAGTAATGCTTTATCCCTTCAAAAGCACTTATATTGAAAAACAAATATACCATGATATACACCATTACCATTACTGTGGGTGAGGGGTTTGGGTGTGTGCGTGTGTAGGCGTGGGTGGGGGCGTGGGTGGGCGTGCATTCATTTCCTTTGACAGAGTACAGTGGCTGTGTAGGGGCAGGGAGTAAATCACAGGGTCACGCCCCTCACTTCGCCAGTGGGTGTGAGGGCCGGAGTGAGAGAGGACCCGGTCCCGTTCAATAAAAACAATTTTGGAAGTGTTGACTTGTTTATGATTAACTGCTCACAGTTGGCCCGTTTTATTTCCAGAGCTTGTGGCACTAAGGTGGGAGTAACGTCTTCCAGCCCAGCCCACACGTCCCTTCACAGGGAGAACATGCATATCCCCTCACCGCATGGTTTCCCAAAGCATGGTGGGGGAACACGGGCTGTATGTCAGACAGAAACAGGAGTGGCTGCAAACTATAGTGTGGAAGTCAAATTTATATACATAGCACTTTTTACAACTTTGTTTTTCTATAATGCTGTTTTAGAAATGTTTGGTCCAGATCGTTAATGAGCAAGCCAATGGCGACCGAGAGGAGGAAAATCTCCCTGAGCGGAACGAGGAAGAGACCTGGGAAGGACTAAGACGCCAAAGGGAACCGCTCCTCCTTGCCTATAAATTCAGCTTTTCTGCTGGGTTTTCGGGCGGATGAGTCCTTTCCTGCACCCGCTGCGGGAGATAGAGTGGGTGGAGGGACGCGGCAGCATCGGTTTACCTGCTGGCAACGCGAAGACACTCTCACACCTCAGATTCATCGTCACGGACGAGCAAGTCTAGTCCAGTGCTTGCATCACCTCCACGGTAACATGCGGATGAAATAGAAAGATGTGGTTAGGTGTGCGAAGGTGAATAACGCACGAACAGTCCATAAACAGTGGACACGTGTCAGTGGTCAGCATGCGGCTCCATCAAGTCTTTCTCTAGCAGTGTAACTCAATGAGAGCACCAGGAGGTGACCGCAGTGCTGAGGGTCTCTGAGACGTTGCATTCCACCCACATCATCATCATCACAAAGCATAAAGTGGAACTCGAGTGATTTAAAAACCAATAGCGTATGAGTCCCAGTTTAAAGCTTGGAAGGTTGTTCCATACTTAAGGGGCTTTACAGGAAAAGGTGCTTTCCCCAGCTGTTAGCTCACTAATTGTAGGAACTTGAAGAAACCCTACATTTTGAGAATTGGCACCTTTCTTTGGAAGGTTAGTACCTAGCAGAAGTGGCCCGAGGGAGGTTAACCGACGAACAGACAGGGTCACGAGTGCGCGAGGCTCAGTGATGTGCAGAGGAGTGAAGGCTCGCTTGTCTGGTCTTCGCACATGAGAGCAACTAAAGCACAGATTGCTGGAAAAGTTCATGTTGGCTTTGATAGAAAGTTGTCAGAACACACAGTGCACCACGGATTGCAGACGGGTCACCGTGCCCATGCCGACCGCTGTCCACCGCCGAAAATACCTACAGCGGGCAAGTGAGCATCAGGACTGAACCACGGTGCAATTCAAAAATCGTTCAGCAATGGTTTGAGGAAAGAATTCGAGGTGTTGACTTGGCCTCCGGATCCTCGAGATCTCGATCCGATCGTGCGCCTGTGAGGTGTGCTGGAAAAACAAGTCTGATCCATGGAGGACCCATCTCCCCCCCCCCTGCGTCTTACAGGACTTAAAGGATCTGCTGTTAACGTCTTGGTGCCAGACACCACAGGACACCTTCAGCGGTTTTGTGGGTCCACGGATTGATGGGTTGGAACTTTTTTAGCGATGCGAGGAGACCCTACACAATACGAGTCAGACCACTGCAAAATGTAATAAAATTTTAAGTTTATTATTTATATGTCAGTGTTTGAGTTGAATCAACATTTTTGTTTAGTGAAATAAACTTATGTCCCAGATAAAAAAAAAAAATTTAAAAAGACAACTGGTCAAAATAACAGAAAAAAAATCAGTGTTTTCACACCTCGAATAATGGAAAGAAAACAAGTTTGTATTATTTTTTAAACAACACTGATATTTTAACTTTAACTGATATTTTAACTTTAAAATCACTTTTTAACTTAAGCGATCGCAAATAAATATTTGGTGGAATAAACCCTATTTTCAATCGTAGCTCTCATGCTGTGCCCTTGTCTAGTCTTTCACGTTGCCAAAACATTTGCCAAAGAATTAAGACAAAGAATTAAGGAAAAAGCTCTCACATGCAATTACCTATGCTTACAGAAAAATCAGATAATTTAGTGAAATTGATAAATTAATATCTGAGACACAACCACACATTTTCCAGTACATCACAGACAGAGGCCTTATGACTTCAGCGGTCAGATGAGCTGATAGTACAGGTCACCTAGAACAGGACTCTGGAATAGAGAAATGAGCTCTCACACCCACACACAGTTAAAGCTGCTTTCAAGTTTTGGGACATGGCACAGTGTATTGCCAAAATCATCAGCTTTCCCATCATGTTATCATGTACACTCCCATCTCGTCTGTATTTTACATATGCGTGCATATGAATGTTTTGTGCTTGCATATATAGATTGGGGAAAAAAAGCAGCTTACAGCGAACGATATGTAGAGAAGCCAGCCATCCTTCAGTCTACCGGCTGTGTAATCTGCACAGTTGTATGACTATGAAAAAACGCACAACATTCACTTTCCTTCACATGTATGATGCATTTCTTCAAGTGAGCTGATTGTACCTGATACAAATTGGGGAATTAAATAAATGTTCAGAATGATCTGTTTTGCTGTCAAACAAGACAAAAGGATTGGCTGTTCTCAGCTGTAACTCCTCAAGGTTCACAAACTTTTCTTTGGGAGCTCGCAAACACAGTCATGTCATATGCTTCTGTGCAAGTGAGTTATTGGTCTTGGCATGAGTTTACCACCCCCAGTGAGAACTTGTTGGAAAGACATTAAAGGCTGCTGGTTATTCGTGGACAGGAATTAATGTCTTGGTCTTGCGCTCTCTCTCTCTCTCTCTCTCTCTCTCTCTCTCTCTCTCTCTCTCTCTCTCTCTCTCTCTCTCTCTCTTTCTCTCACACACACACACACACACACCTGGATAGGCTGAGGAGGCTTATCATTGATGCCACACCCCTCTGCTTGATCCCCCCTGCCGGGTGTTAAGAGGTCTCTGACACACTACACTACAACACAGCCCAGCCTTTGCTGGACACTGGTACTGCTCTGCCTGCCCTGGTAACTGTTCATCTTTTCCTACAACTTTATTCCAGTGGTGTCTGGCTCCTTCAGCCTTGTGTCTTGATCCATTTCCTGTGTGAGTGCTGGTTTAACCTTGGCACAGCCAGGGCCTTTTGCCAGACATCACACGTTCAGGGAATGACACTACGTTTTTCCCACTATCTAAAAAAACAATCAAACAAACAAAAAACAAGACTGTAGTTTTTCTTAAGGAGGAATGTGGCCTTGATAAAGTGTATCTAAAGACAGAGCCCATCTTACTCCAATTCTACCCAGCACTAGTGCCAGATATAGCAATAGTTACTGAGTTTATTAAAAACCCAGCAAATACTGTCAATAACTTACCCACGTTCACTGATTTGTAAATTACTTTTCAGGATTTCAGTACATCAGATATGCATTTCAGCACCTCCGAGGTCTGAATGCCAGGCTACTGAACTACTGCTTAACTGAACTATTACTGTTCATCACATGCTGCACAACCATCAGCGTCCTCTTATCCACAGCAATTGACATGTGTGTCGATACACCCCCTTGGAATGGGCCCCGTGGCCCTCCTGGCCTGCTCCACCGGGCGAACTGCAGAAGCCAGAGCAGGAGAGCCAGCCTCCGTATCACCCTGCCACGGTTTTTAGATCTTCTTTATCAAAAGTGATCGGACTAGTTTGCGTCTTCGTTTGTTGACGTGCGCATTAAGGCAGCCTCCCCGGGATCCATGGCCCTGTCAGATGTACCCCGACGTGTCCTCTGTAAAAGTGCATCGGTTGAAAATTGAATAGGGGGATGAGAAGAGATAACGATGTGCATGCACGCGTGCGTGTGTGCGTGCGTGTGTATGTGTCTGTGTGTATGTGTGCATGTGTGTGCGTGCGTGTGTATGTGTCTGTGTGCGTGTGTATGCATGTGTATGTGTGTGTGCGTCCGTGTGTATGTGTCTGTGTGCGTGTGTGTGCGTGAGTATGTGTCTGTGTGTGCGTGAGTATGTGTCTGTGCGTGCGTGTGTATGTGTCTGTGTGTGTGCGTGTGTATGTGTCTGTGTGTGTGTGTGTGTGCGTGCGTGTGTATGTGTCTGTGTGCGTGTGTATGTGTCTGTGTGTGCGCGCCTGCGTGTGTGTCTGTGTGCGTGTGTATGTCTCTGTGTGCGTGCGCATGCGTGTGTATGTGTGTGTGCGTGTGTGTGTATGTGTCTGTGTGCGTGCGGGTGTGTGTCTGTGTGCGTGCGTGTGTGTGTCTGTGTGTGTGCGCGTGCGTGTGTATGTGTCTGTGTGCGTGTGCGTGCGTGTGTATGTGTCTGTGGGTGTGCGCGTGCGTGTGTCTGTGTGTGTGTGCGTGCGTGTGTCTGTGTGCGCGTGCGTGTGTCTGTGTGTGTGCGCGTGCGTGTGTCTGTGTGCGTGTGTGTGTGCGCGTGCGTGTGTCTGTGTGCGTGCGCATGCGTGTGTATGTGTCTGTGCGTGCGCGTGCGTGTGTATGTCTGTATGCATGTGTGTGCGTGTGTATGTGTCTGTGTGCGTGCGCGTGCGTGTATGTGTCTGTGTGTGTGTGTGTGTATGTGTCTGTGCGTGCGCGTGCGTGTGTATGTGTCTGTATGCGTGTGTGTGCGTGTGTATGTGTCTGTGTGTGTGTGTATGTGTCTGTGTACGTGCGCGTGCGTGTGTATGTGTCTGTGTGTGTGTATGTGTCTGTGTGCGTGCGTGTGTATTTGTCTGTGTGCGTGCGCGTGCGTGTGTATGTATCTGTGTGCGTGTGTGTGTGTCTGTGTGCGTGTGTATGTGTCTGTGTGCGTGCGTGCGTATGTGTCTGTGTGTGTGCGCGTGCGTGCGTATGTGTCTGTGTGTGTGCGCGTGCGTGCGTATGTGTCTGTGTGTGCGCGTGCGTGCGTATGTGTCTGTGTGTGTGTGCATGTGTATGTGTCTGTGTGCGTGTGTATGTGTGTGTGTGCGTGTGTATGTGTCTGTGTGTGCGTGTGTATGTGTCTGTGTGCGTGAGCGTGCGTGCGTATGTGTCTGTGTGCGTGCGTATGTGTCTGTGTGTGTGCGTGTGTATGTGTCTGTGTGTGTGTGCGTGTGTCTGTGTGTGTGTGCGTGCGTATGTGTGTCTGTGTGTGTGCGCGTACGTGTGTATGTGTCTGTGTGCGTGCATGTGTGTGTGTCTGTGTGTGCGCGTGCGTGTGTCTGTGTGTGTGCGCGTGCGTGTGTCTGTGTGCATGTGTGTGCGCGTGCGTGTGTCTGTGTGTGTGCGTGTGTATGTGTCTGTGTGCGTGCGTGTGTATGTGTCTGTGTGTGTGTGTGTCTGTGTGTGTGTGTATGTGTCTGTGCGTGCGCGTGCGTGTATGTGTCTGTATGCGTGTGTGTCCGTGTGTATGTGTCTGTGTGTGCGCGTGCGTGCGTATGTGTCTGTGTGCGTGCGCGTGCGTGTATGTGTCTGTGCGTGCGCGTGCGTGTGTGTGTCTGTATGCGTGTGTGTGCATGTGTATGTGTCTGTGTGTGTGCGCGTGCGTGTGTATGTGTCTGTGTGTGTGTGTATGTGTCTGTGTACGTGCGCGTGCGTGTGTATGTGTCTGTGTGCGTGCGTGTGTATTTGTCTGTGTGCGTGCGCGTGCGTGTGTATGTATCTGTGTGTGTGTGTATGTGTCTGTGTGCGTGTATGTGTCTGTGTGTGTGCGTGTGTATGTGTCTGTGTGTGTGCGTGTGTATGTGTCTGTGTGTGTGTGCGTGTGTATGTGTGTGTGTGTGTCTGTGTGTGCGTGCGTGCGTGTGTGTGTCTGTGTGTGCGCGTGCGTGTGTATGTGTCTGTGTGCGTGCGTGTGTATGTGTCTGTGTGTGTGCGCGTGCGTGTGTCTGTGTGTGTGCGCGTGCGTGTGTCTGTGTGCGCGTGCGTGTGTCTGTGTGTGTGCGCGTGCGTGTGTCTGTGTGCGTGTGTGTGCGCATGCGTGTGTATGTGTCTGTGCGTGCGCGTGCGTGTGTATGTCTGTATGCATGTGTGTGCGTGTGTGTGTCTGTGCGTGCGCGTGCGTGTGTATGTGTCTGTGTGTGTGTGTGTATGTGTCTGTGTGTGTGCGCGTGCGTGTGTATGTCTGTATGCATGTGTGTGCGTGTGTATGTGTCTGTGTGCGTGCGCGTGCGTGTGTATGTGTCTGTGTGTGTGTATGTGTCTGTGTGCGTGCGCGTGCGTGTGTATGTGTCTGTGTGTGTGTATGTGTCTGTGTACGTGCGCGTGCATGTGTCTGTGTGTGTGTATGTGTCTGTGTGCGTGCGTGTGTATTTGTCTGTGTGCGTGCGCGTGCGTGTGTATGTATCTGTGTGCGTGTGTATGTGTCTGTGTGCATGTGTATGTGTCTGTGTGTGTGCGTGCGTATGTGTCTGTGTGTGCGCGTGCGTGTGTATGTGTCTGTGTGTGCGCGCGTGCGTGCGTATGTGTCTGTGTGTGCGCGTGCGTGCGTATGTGTCTGTGTGTGTGCGTGCGTGCGTGCGTATGTGTCTGTGTGTGTGTGTGCGTGCGTATGTGTCTGTGTGTGCGCGTGCGTGCGTATGTGTCTGTGTGTGTGCGTGTGCGTGCGTATGTGTCTGTGTGTGTGCGCGTGCGTGCGTATGTGTCTGTGTGTGCGCGTGCGTGCGTATGTGTCTGTGTGTGCGCATGCGTGCGTATGTGTCTGTGTGTGTGCGTGCGTGCGTATGTGTCTGTGTGTGCGCGTGCGTGCGTATGTGTCTGTGTGTGTGCATGCGTGCGTATGTGTCTGTGTGTGTGCGTGCGTGCGTATGTGTCTGTGTGTGCGCGTGCGTGCGTATGTGTCTGTGTGTGTGCGTGCGTGCGTATGTGTCTGTGTGTGCGCGTGCGTGCGTGCGTATGTGTCTGTGTGTGTGCGTGCGTGCGTATGTGTCTGTGTGTGCATGCGTATGTGTCTGTGTGTGCGCGTGCGCGCGTATGTGTCTGTGTGTGTGCGTGCGTGCGTATGTGTCTGTGTGTGTGCGTGCGTGCGTATGTGTCTGTGTGTGTGCATGCGTGCGTATGTGTCTGTGTGTGTGCGTGCGTGCGTATGTGTCTGTGTGTGCGCGTGCGTGCGTATGTGTCTGTGTGTGCGCGTGCGTGCGTATGTGTCTGTGTGTGCGTGCGTATGTGTCTGTGTGTGCGCGCGTATGTGTCTGTGTGTGCGTGTGCGTGCGTATGTGTCTGTGTGTGTGCGCGTGCGTGCGTCTGTGTGTGCGTGTGCGTGCGTGCGTCTGTGTGTGCGCGTGCGTGCGTATGTGTCTGTGTGTGTGCGTGCGTGCGTATGTGTCTGTGTGTGTGCGCGTGCGTGCGTATGTGTCTGTGTGTGTGCGTGCGTGCGTATGTGTCTGTGTGTGCGTGCGTATGTGTCTGTGTCTGTGTGTGCGTGCGTATGTGTCTGTGTGTGCGCGTGCGTGCGTATGTGTCTGTGTGTGTGCGCGTGCGTGCGTCTGTGTCTGTGTGTGCGTGTGCGTGCGTATGTGTCTGTGTGTGTGCGTGTGCGTGCGTATGTGTCTGTGTGTGTGCGTGTGCGTGCGTATGTGTCTGTGTGTGTGCGCGTGCGTGCGTATGTGTCTGTGTGTGTGCGCGTGCGTGCGTATGTGTCTGTGTGTGTGCGCGTGCGTGCGTATGTGTCTGTGTGTGCGCGTGCGTGCGTATGTGTCTGTGTGTGCGCGTGCGTGCGTATGTGTCTGTGTGTGTGCGCGTGCGTGCGTATGTGTCTGTGTGTGTGCGTGCGTGCGTATGTGTCTGTGTGTGCGCGTGCGTGCGTATGTGTCTGTGTGTGCGCGTGCGTGCGTATGTGTCTGTGTGTGCGCGTGCGTGCGTATGTGTGTGTGTGCGCGTGCGTGCGTATGTGTCTGTGTGTGCGTGCGTATGTGTCTGTGTGTGCGCGCGTATGTGTCTGTGTGTGCGTGTGCGTGCGTATGTGTCTGTGTGTGTGTGCGTGCGTGCGTCTGTGTCTGTGTGCGTGCGCGTGCGTATGTGTCTGTGTGTGCGCTTCGTGCGTATGTGTCTGTGTGTGTGCGTGCGTGCGTATGTGTCTGTGTGTGTGCGCGTGCGTGCGTATGTGTCTGTGTGTGCGTGCGTATGTGTCTGTGTGTGCGCGTGCGTGCGTATGTGTCTGTGTGTGCGCGTGCGTGCGTATGTGTCTGTGTGTGTGCGCGTGCGTGCGTATGTGTCTGTGTGTGTGCGCGTGCGTGCGTATGTGTCTGTGTGTGTGCGTGCGTGTGTATGTGTCTGTGTGTGTGCGTGCGTATGTGTCTGTGTGTGTGCGCGTGCGTGCGTATGTGTCTGTGTGCGCGTGCGTGCGTATGTGTCTGTGTGTGTGCGCGTGCGTGCGTATGTGTCTGTGTGTGTGCGCGTGCGTGCGTATGTGTCTGTGTGTGCGCGTGCGTGCGTATGTGTCTGTGTGTGCGCGTGCGTGCGTATGTGTCTGTGTGTGCGCGTGCGTGCGTATGTGTCTGTGTGTGTGCGTGCGTATGTGTCTGTGTGTGCGCGTGCGTGCGTATGTGTCTGTGTGTGCGCGTGCGTGCGTATGTGTCTGTGTGTGTGCGCGTGCGTGCGTATGTGTCTGTGTGTGCGCGTGCGTGCGTATGTGTCTGTGTGTGTGTGCGTGCGTATGTGTCTGTGTGCGCGTGCGTGCGTATGTGTCTGTGTGTGTGCGCGTGCGTGCGTATGTGTCTGTGTGTGTGTGCGTGCGTGCGTATGTGTCTGTGTGTGTGCGCGTGCGTGCGTATGTGTCTGTGTGTGCGCGTGCGTGCGTATGTGTCTGTGTGTGCGCGTGCGTGCGTATGTGTCTGTGTGTGCGCGTGCGTGCGTATGTGTCTGTGTGTGTGCGCGTGCGTGCGTATTTGTCTGTGTGTGTGCGCGTGCGTATGTGTCTGTGTGTGTGCGCGTGCGTGCGTATGTGTCTGTGTGTGTGCGTGCGTGCGTATGTGTCTGTGTGTGCGCGTGCGTGCGTATGTGTCTGTGTGTGCGCGTGCGTGCGTATGTGTCTGTGTGTGCGTGCGTATGTGTCTGTGTGTGCGCGCGTATGTGTCTGTGTGTGCGTGTGCATGCGTATGTGTCTGTGTGTGCGCGTGCGTGCGTATGTGTCTGTGTGTGCGTGCGTATGTGTCTGTGTGTGCGCGTGCGTGCGTATGTGTCTGTGTGCGTGTGCGTGCGTATGTGTCTGTGTGTGTGCGCGTGCGTGCGTCTGTGTCTGTGTGTGCGTGTGCGTGCGTATGTGTCTGTGTGTGTGCGCGTGCATGCGTATGTGTCTGTGTGTGCGCGTGCGTGCGTATGTGTCTGTGTGTGTGTGCGTGCGTGCGTATGTGTCTGTGTGTGTGCGTGCGTGCGTATGTGTCTGTGTGTGCGTGCGTATGTGTCTGTGTCTGTGTGTGCGTGCGTATGTGTCTGTGTGTGCGCGTGCGTGCGTATGTGTCTGTGTGTGTGCGCGTGCGTGCGTCTGTGTCTGTGTGTGCGTGTGCGTGCGTATGTGTCTGTGTGTGTGCGCGTGCGTGCGTATGTGTCTGTGTGTGCGCGTGCGTGCGTATGTGTCTGTGTGTGTGCGCGTGCGTGCGTCTGTGTGTGCGTGCGTATGTGTCTGTGTGTGTGCGCGTGCGTGCGTATGTGTCTGTGTGTGTGCGCGTGCGTGCGTATGTGTCTGTGTGTGTGCGTGCGTGCGTGCGTATGTGTCTGTGTGTGCGTGCGTATGTGTCTGTGTGTGCGCGTGCGTGCGTATGTGTCTGTGTGTGCGTGCGTGCGTATGTGTCTGTGTGTGCGTGCGTATGTGTCTGTGTGTGCGCGTGCGTGCGTATGTGTCTGTGTGTGCGCGTGCGTGCGCATGTGTCTGTGTGTGCGTGCGTATGTGTGTGTGTGCGCGTGCGTGCGTATGTGTCTGTGTGTGTGTGCGTGCGTATGTGTCTGTGTGTGTGCGCGTGCGTGCGTATGTGTCTGTGTGTGTGCGTGCGTGCGTATGTGTCTGTGTGTGCGCGTGCGTGCGTATGTGTCTGTGTGTGCGCGTGCGTGCGTCTGTGTGTGTGCGTGCGTGCGTATGTGTCTGTGTGTGCGCGTGCGTGCGTATGTGTCTGTGTGCGCGTGCGTGCGTATGTGTCTGTGTGCGTGCGTATGTGTCTGTGTGCGCGTGCGTATGTGTCTGTGTGTGCGCGTGCGTGCGTATGTGTCTGTGTGCGTGCGTGCGTATGTGTCTGTGTGTGCGCGTGCGTGTGTATGTGTCTGTGTGTGCGCGCGCGTGCGTATGTGTCTGTGTGTGTGTGCGTCTGTGTCTGTGTGTGTGCGTGCGTGCGTATGTGTCTGTGTGTGCGCGTGCGTGCGTCTGTGTCTGTGTGTGCGTGTGCGTGCGTATGTGTCTGTGTGTGTGCGCGTGCGTGCGTATGTGTCTGTGTGTGCGCGTGCGTGCGTATGTGTCTGTGTGTGCGCGTGCGTGTGCGTCCAAAGCTGCCCGCAGGCCTCCATAGCTGTGATGTTGGAATGAAACATGTGGTATAGCTTAGCGGGGGAACGTACGGAGGCAAACTCAAGCCCTGTTCCTGCAGGGAGCGAGCGCGTTAAAGAAAGGAACAGGCAGAACGGGTGAAAGGGGAGGGAGCAACTCCTCTGAAGCTGAGAAATACGAGGCAGAAGGAGCAGTGTGCAAGGAAAACAATATTATTTAAGCCCCAGGCCTTTCCTGTTATTAAGACGGTATCGAGGTTTGATTGAATCGGGTATGCTTAGAGTAAGACACGCACAAAGGCCTTGATTCGCTGGCTGCTTGGGACGCGGTATCCGTCCGTGCCTTATTCAAACACGTGGAGGCAGTCGTTTGCTGTTTTCATTTACAACACCACAGGGTCTTCTCTGCTCACCCAACACGGCAACCACGAGTGTGTGAGTGTGTGTGTGTTTTGGAAATATCCTTTAAATGGTGGCTTGCGTCTCCAAGCTATTAGGAATGTATGGTACGTACACTTTTGACGGTATAGTTGATGGCTTTTCTCTTTGGCAGTCCATTAGTTAGTAAAATTCTTATAATTTAGCAATTTTTCACCACAGTTCCCTCACTGTGCAATCAATTAGAAATGAACCCCTTAACCAAGGCGGATCCACACTCAGACTTGAAAATGTTACAATGGCAATGTGAAAATGGAATATCAGCATGCAGAGAAGGAAGGATTCCTTTTTTCTCTGTTTTATGAGTGAAATTTAAAAGCTCTGAATATCGATTTAAGTGTGGAAGTAAAGAAACCAATTACAAAGGACACCGGCCTCACGCTAGTTATAGCTGTTATAGTTATAGCTTAATAGTTATAGCTGTTGACACTAGAGAACTCCTCAATCCTAGCAGAGTGTCACAAAATTTAAACAAACAACTTCCTCTGAAATGCTTGAAACGCTTGGGGCCAATTAGTGCAACCTTTTATATATATATATATATATATATATATATATATATATATATATATATATATATATATATATATGTATGTATGTATGTATGTATGTACTAACAGCAGCAGCAGACATTAGCTAATTTCATCAGGGAACTCGACTATAAAGATACACCCACTGTCTGATTAACCACTACTGATGTATCTGGAAATCAATACCATACTCAGCTCTTCTAAATACTGGCTACTTTGGGGATGTTTGTTATTTGGAACAAACCGAATCCATTTTTTTTTATTTTGAATTTCAAAACACTTTGGAAAACTGTGGCCGGATATCAGCACGTTTAATGTTGGAAGGGATGGGACACCAGCCTTATCGTCTTCCTGGACTCATCTGTGCCGTCTCCAGGCAAACGGTCTGCTTCAGCTGCGTCTGCTCGGGAAACTCAGCAGCGTGCCGTCGGCTCTGTAAACGGGGCTTCGCAATACGCCGCCAAATCCTCCGCATTATTTCACTGAAAACCAAACTGGTGAGGTTTTTTTGTTTTGTTTTGGGGTTTTTTTTTTGTTGTTGTTATTGTTGCTGCGATTTCAGTCCTCGTTGAGCTGAGCAGTGACCCAGCTGAGCAGTTTTAGATCCATTTCAGCGGCGGTCCTCTTCTGAAGCCCGCGCACCTGGCCATCTTTTATGAATGTCTTCCGCTACACGGAGGGAAGAGAGGTAACGTGAAATCTCTAGGAGTTCTGGGGCGCACACCAGGACCGCGGTTCGCTTTCTTTCCCGCCGCTTTGCCGTGTGACAGGCTCCCGGAGATCTCCTCTCCTTGTCAAACGGTTGTTTAAAATTCAGTTACTCGGTGGTTTGCATTGTTTACAGTCACCCCCAGCTTAACGGATAACAGCAGCCTGAATGCTGTACCGAGCCCTGGGATTCGGTGTGAGGAGAAGAGAGTATTGTCCGTGCTTTTCTCTAACACTCCTGCTTTGCTGAAACTCCGGGTTCAGTCGAAGCTGTACTGTAGCACCGGGAAACACAATAACACACAGGGAAGAAAAATCTTGAAATGCTTCGTTTTGTTTTATTTTGTTTTCCTGAGACAAAATGCTTCGCAATGATTACGGCAAGAAACGAGTTGCGGTGGTGTTACATATAACAGAGGGCCAGGATTGGGGGAATAGAAAGCCATCCTATTGACATTCACAAACCTTTAAAGGTTTGCTTACAATGCACTCTCTATGGGACTGACTCACCCTGTTCCAGCTATATTTGATCCTTCCATAAAAGCTAAAGAGAAGCACACCCATCAGAGCACAAGCTACCCGACAGTACACGGGTGTCACACATGGAAATAATATGTAATCCTATACTTAGTCATTTACATATATATATGCTTTTAAAAAGCTCCCTTTTCTCGTATATATTTTCCTTGTGTGTGTTTCTTTCCTAACTTAATGGCGTCCGTAGATGAATGGGCCAGCATAAGGACTTTTGTTTGCCATTGAGACAACAAAGCACTTTTGTAAGTCACTCAGAAATATAAAGTTGTTCAAATAAGGAACCTTGCCTCTCTTTTGTTAACTCCTGAACCGTGCCAAGGTGGTAACCTTTAATGATAATTGATTAACTTTCTAAATTAAAATTATTAGGCGTGACATTTAAAGTGCAGCTAGCAGTCATATCGACATCATTGGCGCAGACGTTTTGTTGTACTATGCATTTAATTAAACAATGCACCTTTAGATGTACTGTCTGTATCACTGTATTATACATGTCTTTCCAGAAGATTAAAAAGTCTCTACTTTTATAAGGCTTCTATATATCAACTATTCAAAGAAGCAGCTGACTTGAAACAGCAATGCTTCAGTTCGATGACTTGTACACCAGTCTTTTGTGTTATATCCAGAGGTCAAACTGACATGTTTTTCCAAACTGCCCTGACTCTTGGACACAACGGGCCAGTCTCTAGGCAACCGTGGAACATCTGTGCAGCATCCTGCCGCCTGCTGAAGACTGGGCCGGACCTATGAGGGCAATGAATGATCCGAGGGGATGTTGCCAGTCGGAAAACTGGTCCTCGTCAGATACTAATTGTCCCGCAAAAGCTTGCCAGTGAGCTTCAGTAAGTCTGCCCAGTCCCGGGCATCTGCTGATGAAAGCTCACCGGGAGATGGAGGTATCTGTCCTAGAACGATGCTCTGAAGTAAATATAGCGCTTCACGTTTCTCTGTTAAGAGTGCAGCGCCGGAGGAAGACAGGCACAGTTTGAGCACGTCTTCGTTCTCTCTTTTTTGTTCTTTTCATTCTTCTGTTTTTTTCTCTCCCCCAACTGGGCTTGTCGGCGTACAGTCAGACAGACGACCACAAGGAGGGTTTTTTGTCGGCACAAATAAGGATCGGGGTGTCGGCGCTCCACGCCTCTCTGGCGAGGTGACGGTCCGCGGGCGTGATGGATGAAAACCGCGGTCTGAGCCGCGACCTCCAGACGCGCGGGCGGCCGTTCAGGGTTGGAGAAGGCCGCGTGTGCCGTCTCACCTCGCAGCAGAGGAGGGAAGCAGTGCTCGGGCGAGGAGATGGGCACGCGGGAGCGGAGGCCGCGGGGCCATCGCTTTTCCCGCGCCCTTGAACAAATCAGGCCGGATTGCTAAGCACTCCTTCTGCTGTCTCTCGCTCACACATGGAAGTTGAACCCATAATCCCTGAAATGGAGTTCTTCCCACAGACAGGGCAGGAAAGATTTCCATCAAGCAGTTTCACAGACACACACACACACACACACACACACACACACACAGACAGACACACACACACACAGACAGGCATGCATAGCCATGATCCCAGTGGTTTTAGTGTATTCAGAAATGCCTCCTGACAGCTGGTCCAACAACCAATCTTTATAACACCCTGTAACCAAGGATGTTTTAATGACGGTGTCTAAGAAACATCAGCTAAACACTTTGTAAATGCCTTTCAGATGTCTCCCTCCTTCACTTCCCCTCAGAGTACTGAGAGACGTGGAGCTATTCACTCCGATTTAAGGCTGACTGACTTTGACATGTCAAACATCTGAGAAGATTTATTGTTTCTGGAGAAAGTGTACATAAGCCCTGGTCCTCGCTTGGGTGCTGTTTGGAAAGCCAGCTGACAGACTCAGTTGTCATTTTTAAGCAGCTCAGCCAAGCTCCATTCCGCAATAACCTCACCTAACATGAATTAGCATGCCATCATCCCCTCTTTCAGTATTGACTGTTTGTTCAGTTTTTAAAGGTTCAGGCCTGCTCAGTCTCTGGTAGTTCTACCGTTAAAACCGTCTAACCATGGGTGCAGGCTTAATCTGAAGAGGCCAATCTTTGTCTTAAGTCGTTTCTATCTTTATTATTTAGATTTCTGACAACAGCTATGCAGAAAACATTGATTCACCAGATACTAGAGGCCCTAAAATGAGAACTGTAGGTATTTCTTATCAAAAGCAAATTTACATTTGCATTTACTTTTAGGGCATTTAGCAGACACACTAATCCAGTGGGATTTACAAAGTGCCTTAGTTGTGTACTCAGAAAAGTATGGTTACAAATTGTCTAGATATTTGTAATCCTTTTAGCCATGAACATACAGAAAAAATATAAACATAGTCAGAATTGCCATATGTAGAGTTCGGTCTGGTTTAAATAAAATCTTCTCATGTTGTTCTTTATAGGTTTTTTTTGGAAATACATGAATAAATGAATGAATTAATGGATAGATAGATAGATAGATAGACAGATAGACAGACAGACAGACAGACCATCGAGCTACATTGATAAGATTGATAAGCTACGTTGCTCTATAGTTGTGGAATCCCTACCAATCCAATTGAAGCACCTTTGGCAGTGATAGTATGTGACATTTTCACAGATACAGCTTGGATTTGATGTCCTTTGATGAGATGTTTGATGCTTGTCACTTATTTCCTGATAAAGCTTTCGGGTCCTGTCACGTGTGCTGTTGCTGAGATATGCTCTCAGAAGCCTCGTCGCCCTCCCGCTCTGCTTATTACATGATCCGTTATGATTCACGTGTAAACGCATGCTTATTTCGGCACACGCGTTCCCATATGTTGCCTCACAGAAACAGTTCTTGTTTCGTGAATGTCTGGATGAAGAAACTTTTGTGTTTGTTCAGCTGCACCGTTCACTGGAAACTGTCATAATGCAGGTGAACTTGTCTCTTCCAACACCTCTCTGCAAATATTGCACCCTGCGACGCACCAGGAAAAGCATCTGTTTCACGATAAATCGCACTGTAATTAAGCACAATTCAAAGAGTCCCCCCTAGCAATGAAGAGGCCACCCAGAGCAGGAGTTGACTGGGAGATAGGCTGTTTTCAGCTCTGTGTTAACATGCCACAGATACCGTGACAGAAATGTGCGATATTAAAAATCTTTTCTCAGGGACAGAGCTGTAGGCCTTGAAGCTCAAAGGACAGACTGGACGCCTTTGTTCTCTCAGTCAGAGGAAACCTGTCGTGTATGATTCATGTACTGGGTCTAATTTGGGAGGGGGTGGTGTTTTGTGTCACACGGTTAATGATTCAGCTCAATAGCTGTCCTCGTTACGGGGGGGGCGGGAGGAACCAGCACTTCAGTGTAACGTGCTACCGGCTGCCGTCACATTATCTCCCGTAAACCTACAAACCAGAAGGCACCGACCTTTGCCCCACTGAGGCATGCATTCGACTCCTCCGTCCGGCCCGCGGGCGGGAGAGTGAGGCGCGTGACTTTTCGCGCTGGCCCACTCGGACTCCGCCTCAAGTCCAAGAAAAAAGAGCGGGCCCCGTGCCGCGCCCTGAGGAAATGAGCGCGGCGAGACCGTTCGTGCACTTAGACCGTCACGGCCCGAGTCACAGACCCTGGCCGTCGTGCCCGGTCTCTCATTATCTGTCTACACGGACAGCAATTAAGGAATGGTAAATGGAGCGGCTTTGCTATCACGTGCTGCCCGGCTCCGGCGCGGGGGCTTTTTCAGCTCGTGCTGAAACATTTGCGTTGTCATCGCGTCCTCGTCAGCCAGTGACCTCAGCTTTGCCTGGGAGTCGTAATGAGCGGCGCGACCGGCACACTCGTATCCTGTCCCTCATCGCAGCCTCAGATGAAAGGCACTAAAGAAATTAGTTGTTAAAAAAGAATTCCTAGAGCAAAATCAGTCATGTGCTGTTAGTTTCCTCTGATGCTCCTGAGTCCCTGCACAGCGTGAATTTTCAGACCAGGATGATGGCGGGGATGAGCGATCCACCCTACCAAACCTCACAGTCAGAACTTGGAACCATTTTTTTGGTCATTAACATTTCCTTTGAACTTCTCAGTCACTCTCTGTCTACACTCTCAGTGTGTAAGAGCACCACTGCTTTAGAGGGGAACATAATTGTGAGAGAGAGACAGAGAGAGAGAGAGAGAGGAAAAAATATAAATTAGCCTTGGAGAGAGAGAGAGAGAGAGAGAGAGAGAGAGAGAGAGAGAGATAGGGGGAGAACATCCTGGACCAGTTCATGTGATTGAGAGTCATTTGGCAATGAGGAGTGTGTTGTATTAATTTAGCTGCTCCAGGACGGCTTCCGCACAACTTTGAGGTGCTCTAACACACAACCTTTTAGGGGGATTTGAAAAGGTCGCCAAGCGAGCATGCTGAATTGTGATCCAGAAACAGCAGCGCTCGAGTTCTGGGCACGGTGGCGTTCCAGTTCATCTTGGCACTCTTCAGCATTGTGTACATTCAGAGGTGGCGTTCTGTTTTGTCATAGCACCCTACACATGAGGTGACTCAAACCCCTGGATCTGTCCTGTTACTGAGACAGTTGTTGTTGTTGTTTGTGTGTGTGTGTGTGTGTGTGTGTGTGTGTGTGTGTGTGTAGGAGAGAGAGACAGTGACAATAAATGTTACACAACATAATTATGTTCTAGTGGCATTTTGTTGCTCCATAAGAGAAGGTAAAAATACACATAACTAATTCATAATACATCAAACTGTCTTCTCTTCCCTTTTGGTTAATGAGGTTATGGGTTAGACTGAGATATATAGGCATAATAACATTAACGAAAGCCGAGCATAATTCACTGATACATTTGAACAATGGCGATAATTAAAAGGTGTGTGTGTGTGTGTGTGTGTGTGTGTGTGTGTGTGTACAACAGTATGTGTGCGCGCGCGCATGAGCATGGGCATGTGTATGTCAGTGTTCCACGTTTATGTCCCCACGTTTATGAGAAAGCAAGAAAATTCCCTTTATATATGCAGTTTTTATCAAACCTCCTTACGGTTAGCTATAGCAGTATAACACTTCAATGATACAATGGAAAATGCCTCTAAAGATAATAATACAACTGTGTGTGTGTGTGTGTGTGTGTGTGTGTGTGGCGTTTTGTGATCGGCTTGTGGACCAGTATTCCTGCGCCCCTCTCGGACCCCCCCCCCCCCGGCCGGACACAGTGACCCACATAGTCTGCATCGCTGCCGCGAGCAGGCAGTGGCCGTCCGTCTGGACACGGTTCGGGGCAGCATGCCTGGCCCCCCCGGCACAAGGCGCATCGTTTCCCCTCTCTCCCACGTCGCCTCCTCATCCTCCCTCCTCCTCCTCCTCCTCCTCTCTCCGCTCTCCACGCTGCTCCTTCACTTTTAAGTGGCCTCATGCCAGGTTAAGATAAATTGCATTTAATTATTCCGCCACTGATGTATCAACGGCGGCTCTACTTATAGATCAGGGGATGTATTAAGTTGCCCACCTCCCCCTCCCCTCTGCCCTCGAGAGGCCGCCGCAGACACAGCTCGTGTGGGAACGCGTGCTCGGCCGTCTCCCGCGGCAACGGCGCCTGTGCCCGCTGTCGCTTTCCACCATTGGCCTAATTAATCCCCCAACACTCTCACGACACCTCGGATTTATCAGGAACATTAATTAGTACCTGGTGTCCGTAGCTTGCTTAGGGATATGCCTCCTGTCCCGTTTTTTAACAGCACAAGGGGGCGGAGTGACCGGGAGGGGGCGGAGCCCCTTCGTCACCGCGCCGGCATTAGGCGCTCAGGCAGTTCATATATCAGAATCTTTTTTCGGCAGGCGTTTAGTTTGGCCTGCGCGGACGCGGCGTTTAGAGTTATTTATGACTGCGCTTAGCACAGGCCTGCAGACACCTCTGGGCCTTCGTTAAGCGACGGCTTTGTTAATACGGGCGCGCCATTCATGCAGCGAGATCAGCGGGTGTGTGAAGATTTACCAAAAAAAGGAAAAACAGCATTTGGTTTACAAAAAGACAAAAAAATGAGAGTAAAACGCCAGTGGGAAATATTGTCGGAGACGGGGGAGAGATTGATTCACTCGGCAAGACCAAGACAGATGGATTCGGTATTGATAGAAGAGTCCATGAGGTAGACACCAGGAGAATAAGGGTGGGGTCAAAGCATGGTGGTGTAACAAACACACACACACACACACACACTCTCACACACACACACACACACACACACACACACACACACACATACACACACACACACACACACACACATACACACTCACACACACACACACACACACACACACACACACACTCACACACACACTCACACACACACACACACACACACTCACACACAAACAGAGAAACCGTGTCAGCACCTTTGTCAAGTCCACCTCTGGCACACATAAATCTCTCACTAGTGAGTCTACATCCCATGTAGTCTATAAACCTGAGAAGTCCTCTTTAATGCCACTTCAACAAGCCAGGCTACTTTGGAGAGTATTCCGAATCCTCCTCCTGGATCCACAACGTCATGGTTTAGGAAGCTGCACCTGCATGTGGAGTTCCACGGAAATGAGCGCTTGTGTTCGAGGACACTTCGATTGCTGCTGGAGTTAAACGTGCTGTTTTGTTTTGTGTAATTTGCGACAGGTAGAGAAGTATACACGACGGACGGTAATCAAGAAAAGGTCAGTAACAGAAATAAACAGGTGGAGTATACCTGACTGATCTAATAAAGGGCAGTAACGGATATGAACAGGTAGAGTATACCTGACTGATGTAATAAAGGGCAGTAACGGATATGAACAGGTGGAGTATACCTGACTGATCTAATAAAGGGCAGTAACGGATATGAACAGGTAGAGTATACCTGACTGATCTAATAAAGGGCAGTAATGGATATGAACAGGTAAAGTATACCTGACTGATCTAATAAAGGTCAGTAACGGATATGAACAGGTAGAGTATACCTGACTGATCTAATAAAGGGCAGTAACGGATATGAACAGGTAGAGTATACCTGACTGATCTAATAAAGGGCAGTAATGGATATGAATAGGTAAAGTATACCTGACTGATGTAATAAAGGGCAGTAACGGATATGAACAGGTAGAGTATACCTGATTGATGTAATAAAGGGCAGTAACGGATATGAACAGGTAGAGTATACCTGACTGATCTAATAAAGGTCAGTAACGGATATGAACAGGTAGAGTATACCTGACTGATCTAATAAAGGGCAGTAACGGATATGAACAGGTAGAGTATACCTGACTGATGTAATAAAGGGCAGTAATGGATATGAACAGGTAGAGTATACCTGACTGATGTAATAAAGGTCAGTAACGGATATGAACAGGTAGAGTATACCTGACTGATGTAATAAAGGGCAGTAATGGATATGAACAGGTAGAGTATACCTGACTGATGTAATAAAGGGCAGTAATGGATATGAACAGGTAGAGTATACCTGACTGATGTAATAAAGGGCAGTAACGGATATGAACAGGTAGAGTATACCTGACTGATGTAATAAAGGGCAGTAATGGATATGAACAGGTAGAGTATACCTGACTGATGTAATAAAGGGCAGTAACGGATATGAATAGGTAGAGTATACCTGACTGATGTAATAAAGGGCAGTAACGGATATGAACAGGTAGAGTATACCTGACTGATGTAATAAAGGGCAGTAATGGATATGAACAGGTAGAGTATACCTGACTGATGTAATAAAGGGCAGTAATGGATATGAATAGGTAGAGTATACCACGGATATGAACAGAAGGGACAAGATCCCTCGTAAAGCAACACTGATTAGGTTAATCTTCCATATTTGCTATATGCCACGTCTTCCGGTGCCTTTAAAAATTGCCGTTGTTCAGAGAAAGGCCTTTTCTTATTCTGCGAGTGTTCGTGATTGCATGATGTTTAGACTGAGACACAGGTTCATTGCAGTGTTGTAGCTGAACCACGCTTTGCTGTGATTTAGTAACTCTACAGGTGTTTTTTTTTCCTAATAAGCTTTGCACAAGTGTGAATACAGTAGGAGCTGTCTGTTGGCACTTATTCTGTGTGTGTGTATAAAGTTTGAACTTTCTGTCAGTTTGCATTTACTGTGTGTGTGTCTGTGTGTGTGCGCGCAGTGTGTTTGCCTGGTAAGGCAGAAAGTATCTGTAAACAGTTTTGTTTGTGTGTGCATACTCACATCAAGCACTGGAGATTTGCGGCATTGTGTATGTATGCCTAGCTGAACGTTGACTCTCCATTCCTCCAGGAGCAAAGCCAACATGAGGAAGTGGGTAAACTGGGGCGTCAGCGAGGAATAAATCATTAACACAGCGCAGCCGTGTGCTCCACTTTCTGTTTGACTGTCAGTGTGTTAGTTTGCTCAGCACTGCTAAGAGCCTCCCCACTTAGACTGCTAATTTCACCCACTCCGTGACTTCGCTGGGTCTCCGGGAGGTTATTAGGCACCTTTGTTTGTTCATATTGATTTTTTCCGGACGCAGACTGGAGCTTGATTTAAGAACACAGGGCCTGTAACGGCAGACAAGGGAGTAAGGGAGGAAGAGAGCAGGCTAGAGGGAGAGAGAGAGAGAGAGAGATGGAAAGATGAAGAGAGACAGAGGAAGAGAAAGATGGTGAGTAAGACTGAGGGAAGCGAGACAGAGGTAGAGGAGTAGGAGATGGAGTGAGCAAGACAGAAGGAATATAATGTGGTGTATCTGCTGAGACCAGTTAAGCGCTGATACAGAGTTCTTTTTTTGACTTGGTGGGGTGTCTCTCAGGCCTCTCTGGGCGTATCTAGCCCACGGCTCTCACGGATGGAACAGATGCAGACTGACACTAATAAAGATCTACAACGCTGACCGTAATCGGGCGGCGGGGCTGAGTAGGATTCATTTTCTACCCCCTACACCCTCCTGCTGGGGCGATATCATTTTACCGCCTTACCGAAATCCACTGGCTGTCCTCAGCATGCCTCCCCGATGTAAATCAGCTCTGTGCATTAATGTACAAAAAGCAAAAAACGTAGGTAGAAACGAAAGATTTGTTGTTTCTTTTCTAATGCTATTGTTTTACCATTAGGGAGTTTGCTCTAAAAACGTAAAACAGACTTTTGTGTGTATATATATATATATATATTTTTTGCCACATAAATGAGAAAAACATTAATTAAGAGTCACTGGTTACTAAGAGTGAGAGTTATAGAGTTTTCAGCCTTTCATATATTAGGAAAGTGAGTTATCTGATGTTCAGCGTGCACACCTGTCAGTTTTGCGTATTTCGATTAACCATGTGGAAAAATATCTGCCTGAAGGGAAATATGTAGACCTCGGGGATGTGCCTGACCTTTGGCTAACGCTGTCTTCAGCTCTTCTGCAGTCTAAGGCTTCCGCTGCTAGCCACTTTTCCTTTAATGGATGGCACCGGAGCGATGGCACTGCCAGCCTGTGCACTCCTGCACTAGATTTACCTTCCTTTCTGCAGTCCTTCAGGTGGCCCTGAGCACAGATGAAAGCAGAAACATCACTGCTTTTTACATCCTCATTTTAGGCCATCTTGCCACATTCCCAAACACTGAGTTTCAGTCATCCAGTCGAATCACTCCAGATGACACACCCAGTGGAATCAGTCCAGGTCGCCTGTCGAGCCCCAGTGCACCAACCCAGCATCGTCCAGCATAAACACCACTCAGGTGTTAGGATGTCTTAAGGCTGTGACCCCTGACCCCTAACATACACATACATACCCACAGGCCCATACAACACTCCTGCATGCACACACATACACACTCACAGACACACAAACATTTATACACACACCCACACACACACTGTGCACATCAGACAACTACATGGAGGTTGCAGGTTTAGTATGCACTGGTGAACTTAAAAAATCAATTAAGACATAAAACGTCCCCTTCATCCAGCGCGCAAAGATGTAATTGGGTCGTAATGTTCCTACACTGTGGGGGAAAAAAAACCCCTCAGTACTGAATTAAGACCTGAGTTGAATTAACTCATGCAGTATTCATTTATGTCCAGCTGGGCCCACAGAAACACCCCAAGTGATAATTCAACAATGCCGTTTTGCTGTGTAGGGACTTCCTGATTTGATTTCCCACTAACCCAGCAGCCAACACCGTCTACCATGGTACAGTCTGCCAATTACAAAATAGGGAAGAAAATAAAATCTTTTGTGCTGACATCATTGTTTAGATGTAAAGCGGTAGCTTACGTGACCCTGGGGACTCTACTAGGTTGGTGAAGGATGCTGTATTTACATATATATCATATAACTATTCCCTGAAGTCAGTTTTGACTTTGATTAAAGAGGTTGTGGATTCCTATGAAATAAATGCCTTAAAAGAAGATTCATTTCCTCTTTTTCCAGACATGTTCACACAAAAGTAGAAGGAGAGATAGAGAAAGAAAGGCAGAGTCCTTCTCCACCTCTGTTCACCAGCCCTGACCTGTCATTTGATTACACAGCATTATCTTCCAGCGGCCACGTCCGACATTCCTAACCGGGAATGCCAAGTGCAACTGCCAGCCGGGTTAATAATTAGCAGCCCTATAAGCGGAGCGACGTCACTGTATTTTCCCAGCATCGGTCCGATGAGCCTCTCCGGCTGTCCGTTAGGACCTCCCAGTGCCTCTTGTCTGTTTAAATGGTCATAACCGCTGTAAAAGGCCACCAAGTGAAGCCAAGCACGGTGGTTATTCCTCCACAAGCCTTGCTGTCGGCCGACAGCACCCGATCCCTGGGAAGAGATGTCCTTAAGCTAGCCACCCGCTGCCTCCGCGCTGAGAGACACCGCTAATATACTGCAGGAGGGATAAGTCTTCACTAAACACCTCTGAAGTGGCCGTGTTTATCCCAACACAGCGGTGGTACTCAGACCACAGACGCAGACGGTGGCATGTGCCTGTTTTTTTTGTTTCGTTTTTTCGTTGCTTGTTTTGCAGCCCACAGCATCACAAATGTTGTTGTCCATCATTTATAATGATGTGCCGCACAAACCTCACCAGCTTTGGTACCCAGAAGCTTGTCAGTTGCAGATGTGGCTAAGATTTCCAGAAATGCAAGAGGAAGTCAGTAAAACCTGCCAGGAGCTTATTGTGCAGCAAAACTAGATATGCAAAAATACACAGTGAAAAATATGATGGACTTCACAGTTAAAGGGAACAAAACTGTTTCAAAGTCAACAGGTATGTGTTTGTTTGGCACTGACTTCCACGGGGCATAGAATGGCCATACAATACCGTAGAAGAGAACAGTGCAGTGCTGTACATATTCCGCTCTTTTGTTCTCGTGTGACAGTTGGAGGGAGCAGCGCTGGTGTCCTGGATTTCCTGGAATTGTCATGTAGGGGACATGTAGATTGCCAGATGTGTGCGCAGCGCAACATCGTGCAGGATGTGAGCGACCCCTCAATCGCACCGAAATGTAGCCAGAGTGCCAGCAATCAAAGCACACTGCGAATCGCTTTAGATGAACGCATTAAAATGCTCATTCATAATTCACACGGTAACCCAAGCACGTGTCAGGTAGGTAAGTGAATAAATAAATGAGTGAATGAATGAATGTAGGTTAATTTGTTCAAACAAATAAATAAGATAAAATAAATATTACAGAAATATCCTATTAAAACCACCCTTGGCTACAGTTTGGCTTTTATGTGGCTCTTATAGAGTGTAGTGGGGACTTGTCTAACTGACTGCCTTCTGGACACTGTAAAAGTGTCTCTCATAAAGCGTTGTGCTGTCATTGACAGTAGAAGTAAAGTAAACTATTCAATCCAGATAACAGGAGTCTGTGTGAGATTACAGAGAAAGGTATATCTGTGTCACTGGATAGAAAAGCTGTGTGTTAATTGTAAAGCAAGCTTGGGTACATTCATTCATGGACTGGGTTCTTTACAGGGACAGGGTTCTCACAGGGAAAGGGATCTCACAGAGACAAGGATCTCACAGATAGGATTCTCCCAGACACAGGGTTCTCATAGGGACAGGGTTCTCACAGGGACAGGATTGTCTCAGGGACAGGGTTTTCATAGGGACAGGGTTCTCACAGGGTTAGGGTTCTGTCAAGGGCAGTGTTTTCAGAGGGACAGGGTCTTCTCAGGGGCAGGCATCTCATGGATAGGGTTCTCACAAGGTCAAGGTTCTGACAGGGACAAGGTTTTCTAGGGCACATGGTTCTCACAGGGACAGGGTTCTCACAGAGACAGGGTTCTCACAGGGACAGGGTTCTCACAGAGACAGGGTTCTCACAGGGACAGGGTTCTCACAGAGACAGGGTTCTCACAGGGACAGGGTTCTCACAGAGAAAGATCTCACAGGGACAGGGGTCTCATGGGGACAGGGTTTTCACAGGACTCAAACCTGCAAAGCATTTTGACAACCTTTAACACAGCCAGTATGATAATACAACCAACAGTTCCATCGTAAAATGACCTTCTACCCACAGGACAGAGTGATACCTTTGTTTCCAGTTGGCTGGTCCAGTTTCATTTTTGGTTGTGCTCAGTCTTTTTCTGATCCATGCTGACTTCAGGATAACGTGTGGGTTGAATGTTGGAAAAAGACATTTAGTGGCTCGTGGGTGTGATGTGGGTGGAGATCCCACTCTCCACCACGATAGGTGGGTGTAATAGGCTCGAACCCAAACCTGTGCATGTCCATGGGCTTCTAACAAGCGTCCAACCCTGGGATTCTGCGCTGTTTGCTATTTGATGTGGCGCGCTCGTGGCTGGAACGGATCGTACCGTCACCCGTGGTCCGATTCGCACTTCCCTCGCTACACCGCGCTACGTGTCGGAGACGCGGCGTGTCTGCCGGTTGTCAAAGCAGAAGTGTCGCAGCGTCACTGACGCCGCCGCGGTAAAGAACGGCGAACTAACTGCCGGTGGCATCCTCGGAAATAAAAGGACGTGCACCTGCCTTCTCCAGCTGTCTCCGCTCTGCTCTTTTGTTCAAACGCACGTAAGAGGGTTGCACACGTAGCAAGAAAGGGAGATTAGCCTTGAGAATGGATGTGGTAGTAAAAAGGGCAGACGGAAGTAGAGATAAGGACCCTGTTGTTCGTGTGACTGGCTGCGTGTTTCCACCGTGTTACTAAAGAGCCGAGGGGTCTCTCTCACCCTGAACACAATAGCCCTCATCACCAGAATACGCCACCAATCAGGTTAATCACAGCGTACCTGAGAAAATGAATGACCCGGTGGAAGAGAAGACTTTCTTTAAAAAATCTTCCGTTTCTACCTACGTTATTTGCTTTTATTATACACTTTCGATTCCTGCTTCTATTTTCAGACTCGTATTGCTCAAAGACAGAATGGGTGATGCTTAATGTTAGAAATCAGCTCTTAAATATTCACTTTAAAGGGGTAGTTTGGGCAAGTAACTATTAGCCTTAACGATTAGCCTTCTGAGGAGAGGTTTGATTACAGTGCAACATTCTGGAGCTTCCCCCCCCGTCGCATGAATACCGTAAGTATGTATTAGACGGAGCACCGTCTCTCTCTGGCACTCCCTGGCACTTTCTGCTGCACTTCCAGCTACTATTGCGGCTCTATTGGTTTTGTGGCTGTAGTTGCGGTCCTGATGCTGTAGTGGTGGTTTTGTGGCCGTAGTTGCGGTCCTGATGCTGTAGTCCTAGTTTGGTGGACAGAGTCATTGTATTGAGGCTAATGCCTTCCTCTGCGAACACGCAACATTATATTATTACTCTGAACAGTCACGCCACCTCATTGCATGCTTTGAATGCCATCCGCTCCTCTCCAGCTCCAACTGTCCAGCAGGCGACGCATCGATGTTTCCCTAAAGACGATTGTGCCAGCCTCGATGCCCGTCTGTTTCCATCTCTCATCACGACCGACGCTGATGTGACGGTGATTTCTCCGGGCCAGAGCGATGGACTCTGTTCCATTACTCGGGGCAGCTGGCGCTGACGTTTCCACACTGCCCTGTCTAACCACACACCGAGAATCAGACAGGATTTCCTGAACGCTGCGAGCGTGTCAGCTCTGGTTTAGAACGTCCGATACTCCGCTGTCTCCTTCTCGTTTGTTTAACAAAATAAGCTAGATAACACCAACACGAGACGTTCCCAAGAGGAATCGCCTTGAACACAGTTTTCGCTTCCCTTTGACCGCTTGTTCATTTCTAGTGACAGAACGCCTTTGGAAATGCGTTTTTTAAATGTCAGATGTTTCTTAATACCTGAGGAAGGGATTTTGAACAGTGGTGGAAAATCAATTTTTCTTTTTTTATTTTAAATCTTCCTCCTACTTTTTTTTTTTTTTTTTTTGTCCGAGCTGCATTTGATGTTGGAACTTTGCATCCTATTACCTTCCCCATCGCTGTCATTTATTCTTGTTTGATGTGTTTTGGTTTATGGTGTCTAATTTCCAGTTTCGTGAGTGTGAAGATTTAACCCAGCTTACTCCAGACTATTTCCACAATGATGGTTCAGCTACTTGCCATTTATATATATATATATATATATATATATATATATATATATATATATATATATATATATATATATATGACCAAAAATGTTTAAAAGGTGGAATTAATAAGGCACAGGCCAATTTAGCATTTATCTATTTAGTCACAGATTACTGAGTCACCACAGGAGATGCATTATGAATTACCATATTCCTGAACCATTGTCCTGTCTCATAGCTAAATATGGAGAATACGTGTTAGTGCTATTTATAGTTAAACATTCCGATGAATTCATTACAGAGGCAGAGGTTCTCTTTGCCTCCGCGCTGCGCGTGGCGTGAGGCGCGCTTCTGTGGAGCATGTTGTCGGCACGGTGCTCTTTGATGTATAGATCTAGGCATTTTGTTCAAAGCCCTGACCTTTCAGTAGCATGCCCTCTTTGCAATGATAATTTGGTTCCGGCAGCCGGTCGAACAGCCCAGAATAACCCGGCTCTCACTTTAACTGGGTGCAACAGACAAAACAACCTGATAAAGAGGCTCGCCCCGGCGTCAGAGGGGCTTCCGTCCGTCTGCGTCTGGAGCCGTCAGTCTGGGAGCCTCTCTCCCCCGGTCTCTGCCTGGTGGGCGGAGCCGGGGGGGGGGGGGGGGGGGCGGGCGATCGAAAGCCAGCAATTGATAATCAATGCAGTCCACCGAGCAGAGCAAGAAAGAATGATTGATGAGTTATTAAAGGCTATTTCCTTCATATTAATCTCATGCGGAACCCAATTGCGCCGGCGTTCGGGATTTGCCGTGTGGTTACCTTGCCGCTGTAGATCTGGGATGAGATGACGCGGACGGAGCGTCGTCCGTGGTATGTGTGCGGGGCAGCGTCTTGTTACTCTGAAGGATATCGCGTTCTTTCACAGTGCGTCTCGAGGCGCGGGCGACCCTAATTTGCCGAGTTTGAGCCAGTGCATCGGACGTAAACGCTTCCGGCCCACGATCTCATCAGCCCTCGCGCGTTCATCTGTCAGGAGCACCGCTGGCTGTCAAAAGATTTGAGGAAGGTCACGTGTAGGTTAGCGTTAGCCATTGCTAATCAGCTTTAGCTCCAGGAGTCCTTTCAGGAGAGCTCCCATCCTTCAGCATGCTGGCCCGAGGTTGCAGGCCCCCCCTGGCAAGCCATCAGGCCCCAGACATCACTGCAAATACTGCATCATCCTCATTACTCATCTCGTTATCAAAGCCCTTTAATAGGTGACCCCTGTAGCGGATGCTTAACCTAGTCCTTCTCCATCCGGGACTGCCAGAGTGTGTGTCTGTGTGCGTGCGTGCATACGTGCGATGAATATCTATTAAGGATGTGATCTCACTGTTTATTTTCCCTCACGTCTGCCTCCCTCTATAACTGTTGGCACACAACTTTGGGTGTGTGTGTGTGTGTGTGTGTGGGTGTGTGTGTGTGTGTGTGTCCTATGCTTTTCCTGCCTCTTTAATTACTGTCCTCCCATGCAGGGCTGGCTCAGGTGTGTGTAATTACGCTGGTAATAAGACCTGGAAAGAGTCCACCTGCCTCTCACCGGACGCCCCGCCTCACTCCACTCTCTCGCTCCATCTCTCCCTCCCTCCCTCTCTCCCTCCCTCTGCTGACAAGGAAAAGACATGCTTCATCGCTCTCCATCATATGGTTATGAGCTGGGCTTACCGCTGATGCACAAAGCTCGGAGTTTCTGTTTGAGGCTTTCCTCTCCTCCGCCGGGCCTCAGACTTCACTTATTTTCTTATACTGCATTAGCATTTCCAAGTGAAAATGCTTTTTTTTTTTACACCGTTCCCTTTTTCTCTCTGGCAAAATGATCGGCACGATCCCTACCAGCGTTGAGGCAAAAGGGTTTGGTAAGCGAGGCAGCTCCATTTGGCTCTTTGGTTCTCTTATTTTCGTGATCGTCTTTTTTATACAAACGCTCGCACAGGTCTGTAGCTAGTGTCAGACTTAACAGGAGACAACCGTTTTACTGTCGTCGGCATGGTCTGGCATTAGAGAAAATGAGTGGGTTTGTGGCACAACATTCCACTTATTCCCAGAATGGGAGTGTTATGTGCAGCTCAGACCCCCCCCACCACGCGCTTAAGTTAGCTCCTGACGCTCCTACTGGCACCATCCTCGCATAATTACATGCGCGGGCACCTGTCGCTGACGGATCACCCAAAAGGCAGCAGGCGGCAAGCCTGCACACCTGCACGGCATCGCAGCACCCGCCAGCAGCTGCCGTCCGGAACGCCGCTCGGAGCGCCGGTCAGAGACGCGGAGGGCTCGCCGGAACAGCGAGAGCCCCGCGACCAGGTGCGCGGACTCGCACAAACACTCCATTTACTTCCAGATGGCAGAGACCTCGATGCACTCCCACTTGAGCTGAAAAAGCAGCTCAGATCAGACGAGGTAGACGCAGCAAGCCGGGTAAAACAAGGAATTTCACCTGTGTTAATCTGATGAAATCGTTCCTGCGAGTTGCAACCCTTATGAGTTCATTGCGCAGTTTCTGGAAGTTAGTAGTTACCATTCACATGTGCGGCGAGCACGACGTTCGACTGTGCAGAGTCTCTCCACGCTCCCCTGTCTGTGGTGCCTCCCTGCCAGTGTGAAAGCGGCTGGCCTCCAGGGCTGTCTGCTCTTTAGCGGCGCGTCTTCAGGCGCGCCTGAGGGGCATGTGCACCGCACAGATTCCAGATCTTGCTTTGTCAGGTCCCCTGGCTCTGTGTGAGCGCCTGCTCAAAGCTACCTTCAGCCCTGGGCTTTTCAGGGCGTTTCACTTCTGGCAAAGAGGGAGGCCCCCACTTACTGGAGCGGCGCAGTACATCGGGGGCTCGGAGAGGCTGGCTGACCCCGTGAAACCATCAGAGTTACTGGATTAGGGGGACACTTGTGCTGTAGGTGTATGGAGGAAGGGTTGCATTATAGATTAGCAAAATGTAAACATAAATGAGTGTAAAGAGGGCATAAGATGGATGGATGGATAGACAGATAATCGATCAATCAAATTCCCAGAGGACATTGAAACGAATGAATGACTGAGCAGCTCAATAATACTAAGTAAATTAGCCAACATTGCATCACGTGGATAACCACAGAAACTTATAGCGTACGGGTTTTTTGTTTTCCTTCTCTTTAGTTTTTATATGTATTGATATGCATGTCAGCACATCCCTTAACCCTGTGTCAGCATGCGGGTCAGTGCCGTGTTCTGATCTCCAGGTACATCAGCTATAGATTCCAGCTGCAGGACGGTTTTTGCCACTAGGCTCATTCCCATTCAGTTTGCTCCGGAAACAGCGGGAACCTGATGAGAGCCTCAGAGGTGGAATGGATGTTGGCTTGTTGTCAAATGAGGGATCTATGAGTCCTAGCCACTTGTTACCTAGTTAACATGCATCCATACATTTCTGAGAGGACCCGGGTTAATGGCGGCCAGGGCGCCTCGTTCGTGGAGAAGGATTATGCAGGGCTTGCCCAGCTCCTGCCGTTTAGGAGTTTTGGAGAAACCAAAGCACGTAGGCTGACTTGTGCTGCGTGGGGGGTTTAATAATAGTGAGGCAACCCGGGTTTCTGTCAGCTCTCCTCAGTTGCTGACCGCTGTCTTTCCACTGAAGGCCTTCTGTTTCTACACCAGGACACTGAAGACAACAGGGCAGAGGAGGAGGGAGAGAGAGAGAGAGAGAGAGAGAGGGAGAGAGGGAGGGAGGGAGGGAGGAAGGGATTGTGTGTGGGGTAGAGGGGACAGACAGAGAGAGAGAGAGAGAGTGGTATCGTGTGTGGGGTAGAGGGGCAGACAGAGAGAGAGAGAGAGAGTGGTATCGTGTGGGGTAGAGGGGACAGACAGAGAGAGAGAGAGAGAGAGTGGTATCGTGTGTGGGGTAGAGGGGCAGACAGAGAGAGAGAGAGAGAGAGAGAGAGAGAGGGAGGGAGGGATTGTGTGTGGGGTAGAGGGGACAGAGAGAGAGAGAGAGGTATCGTGTGTGGGGTAGAGGGGCAGACAGAGAGAGAGAGAGAGAGAGAGGTATCGTGTGTGGGGTAGAGGGGCAGACAGAGAGCGAGAGAGAGAGAGAGGGAGGGATTGTGTGTGGGGTAGAGGGGACAGACAGAGAGAGAGAGAGAGTGGTATCGTGTGTGGGGTAGAGGGGCAGACAGAGCGAGGGAGAGAGAGAGAGAGAGTGGGATCGTGTGTGGGGTAGAGGGGCAGACAGAGCGAGAGAGAGAGAGAGAGAGAGAGAGAGTGGTATCGTGTGTGGGGTAGAGGGGCAGACAGAGCGAGAGAGAGAGAGAGAGAGTGGGATCGTGTGTCGTGTAGAGGGGACAGACAGAGAGAGAGACGGATCGTGTGTGGGGTAAAGGGGCAGACAGACAGAGAGTTAGAGGGAGAGAGAGAGAGAGGGAGGGATTGTGTGTGGGGTAGAGGGGGCAGACAGAGAGAGAGAGAGAGAGAGAGAGAGAGGGAGGGAGGGATTGTGTGTGGGGTAGAGGGGGCAGACACAGAGAGAGAGAGAGAGAGAGAGAGGGACCGTGGGTGCGGTAAAGGGGACAGAGAGAGTACGAAGGTGAGAGAGAGTGTGGGAAGGAGAAAGGGAGATGGAGAACGCCTTTTCTTTCTCTCCCACGTTGCCTGAGGCACAGATGTTCCACAGTCTCTGACTTTCATCTGTAAGGCGTGACTGACTGACCTCCCTGAGCACTGTCCTCCCAACTTCTCTGCCTCTCCACACCCAAGGAGGGAAATGCTTCAGCTTTATGTGTCACATCATCTGAAAGCTGAGTGGCTGAACAGAGCAGAAGCTGTGGGTTTCCAGCTACATCCCACCACAGAAACGTAGCTTCCTTCTCTACTTCTGGCAACCTTTTAAAACAGAAAGACCCCTCACAGGTGGCATGGAGCCCTGAACTGCAGACAAACATTCAGTTTAATAAAGAAAATCCATCAGTGCAGCTTTCATTTTAAATGAGTCTCACAGATCAAATTGATTTGTAGTTCTTGGTACCGCTGAGCCACTTCAGAAGAGCAGGGCTGATCGACGAGCGTGCTGACAATTGCCTATACATCATGTTTACAGTGCGTGTTGTCCAAGCGGTATGTGATTCAGTGTGGGTTTGACTCGGGGTGGATCTGACTCCGGGCGGATTTGACTCTTCTGCCTTTGCTGGCTGGACTTTCTGTCTCCATGTCCTAATATGTAGCCTTTGCTTAGCCTCCCCTTGCAAATAAATCTCAGTAGGTTTGGCCACAGAAGATGGGTTAAATAACCGGATAAATAAATAAAATGAAGAACCGAGATTCCAGCAGGGAATCCTTGGATGATGCCCGGGACATCAAAGCGGTCCTAAAGCTGTCTCTCATTCTCGTCCAGGGTGAAGGGGTGAAGGAGAAAGAAAAGGTTGTTCCTTCTCTTTATGGATGCAGAAACCCACCCTGGGGACATATTCTCCCTCAAAAACTAAAAATGCTTCCAGTCTCAAGTGAAGTCTTAACATTTAGTCCAAAGGGCAGGGCATAAACTATTAATAGACAGCCGTATGTCTGGATGCCAGAGCTAGAGCTTGCAGTTCCTCACGTAGAGGGATACTTGCTATCCATTCTGACGTCACCCATGTGAAGTGTAGTCTCAGTCTCAGTCTCTCTCTCGCTCTCTCTCTCTCTCCTTCTTTTTCTGTTTTCTCCTCTTTCTCTAAATCTCTCTTGCTCTGTCTCCCCCCCCCCTCCCTCGCATGCACGCACGCACACACTCTGTCTTCCTTTTCTGACACGGTGTAGGTGCTCTGCTTGGGAATATTGCAGTATGCAGCATGGTGATCATCTGTCGCGCCCACTGTGTGGTAAATTTCCTCCCCAGCAGGAGAGAGGGTGACACCTGCGATGGTGTTTGAAGAGAGGAGAGGAATGCCGCTGTGGGTTGACAAGGCCTTTCCCAGCAGACAAGCAGGACGTTCCACCTTCTCTGGGTTTCCTGATGTGTGCAGCTGGTCTCATTGTGCTAGAGTCTAATATATCTTCCGCAGTATATAACCCTAGTTCAAAAGCTTCTAAAATGTTTCAAAACAGGATTCTCGATCTCTAAAAGTAACTAATAATGTTATTGGATGACTGACGATGCCACATACACTATTCCATCTTTGTTGCAATAGGCAGTGATGGATATAGAAAACAAGTTTCTTGAGATAATTTATTTTATGTATAAAATAATCCATCCTGTTTAGGAATTGTGTAGTTTTCTTATTGATGTTTCTTTCGCACGGCACTGGCTGGCCATCATGGTGGTATCCTGCTTTTCTGTTTTTATTCCGGTGGTATGGTTGTCAGGGAAACGGATTGCCCACATTTTGGTCTTTGGCTGATCAGATCCCCACACTGTCTCCGTATAATCACTGGAGTTTTCCCAGACTCGGCACGCAGTCTGGATAGGGGAGGTGACTTTTGCTGCTCTGATAAAAGCCCCCACCTGTGAGAGCGGTTTCTTCATCATTACAACCAAATCAGAAGGGCAAAATGTTTGTTTCATTTGTTTTAATTGTAAAACGATACCATACATAATTTCCACAGTGTTATGCCTTTTATCTTAGTACTTAATATTTCTCTTCTACTGTCAATATAACACACGTCCTTTGTGTATTAACTCTCGCTACAGCCTGCTGCAGTTTTCCTGGTACAGCCGCTTGTTCCTGTACGGTTTTCCTGTTACAGTTTTCCCGGGCCAGTGTTCCTAGTACAGCATGTGTTCGGGTTAATGTACAGCCTGTGTGCATCCTATTACATCCTGGTACAGTGTTCCTAGTAGAGCCTGTGTACATCCTGGTACATCCTATTAGTGTTCATAGCACACCCTGGTACACTGTTCCTGGTATAGCCTGTTACATCCTGGTATAGATTTCTTGGTGCAGTGTTCCTGGTACAGCCTGGTACAGCCTGGTTCAGTGTTCCTGGTATATCCTGGTACAGTGTTCCTGGTACAGCATGTGTTCCTGGTACAGCCTGGTATAGTCTGGGTCAGTTTTCCTGGTAGAGCCTGTTTACATCCTGGTACAGTGTTCATGGTACATCCTGGTTCGGTTTTCCTAATACATCCTGGTACATTGTTTTAGGTACATCCTGGAACAGTGTTCCTAGCATAGTGTTCCTGGTACCGTGTTCTAGGTACATCCTGGTACAGAGTTCTAGGTACAGTGCTCTGGGTACATCCTGGTACAGTATTCCTGGCACGGTGCTCTGGGTACATCCTGGTACAGTGTTCCTGGGATAGTGTTCTAGGTACACTGTTCTAGGTACATCCTGGTACATTGTTCCTGGAACATTTTTTGTTATTAACCTTTTTGTCCACTTCCTTATTTTCCCCATTTATTCTGTGTGCTGTCTGGGCTATAATGAATAGGGGAAGCCTTGTCTACAAAATGCTTTTCATGTATGAATGAATGATCTCAGCAATTGCCAAAAGTTTTCAAAGATATGCTAAAACATTCATTTACCATTTCTTTGATCAGTTTGTTTCAGTCAAAGATAAAATGAACATGTGCATTAAGGGGAAAAAAAGGGGAAAAAAATCATTTTGATCTTTTTCCCTACAGGTCGACCGTGTCATATTTTGTGTGTTCCTGGAGACGGATTACGAAATTTACAAAAGGAAGATGTCAGATTTCTTCTCTCCAGGTAATGTGGTTTTGAATTTCATACTGACATCGCTATTGCTTTGTTTGTCATTTTGCATCATTTTGTTAGTCAAAGTCTTCACATGAAAAACTGATTCTCTTAGCTGCATACAAACTGTAAATGCACAGGTGTCACTGTGAGTTCATCCATTCGGCAGCTATGTCCAGAAGACCCTTAGCATTGCTCTGCCTCAGGGCATAGTGGGCCCTTTTCAAGTATTCAAAATGAAAGGAAAGAAGCTACAGGCCACAGAAAAGTGAACATCCAGCAGACAAGATATGTGGAAAGGCAGCTCTCTGAAAAAACTAAGATTATTAAGCATGATTCAGCATGTTTTCAAACACAAATATGAGAGCTTCCCCTGTTCCTCTGGATTGCCTGCTGGCACAGGAACAACTGTAAGCAAATCAGGACGCATTTATGCAATGTTTATTATGGACTTAAATTAGTGTATAAGAAACCTATATACATAAAAATTGCAAACGCACACACACACACACACACACACACAGCGGATGAAATAAGTATTGAACACGTCACCAATTTTCTAAGTAAATAAGTAAATATATTTCTAAAGGTGCTATTGACATGAAATTCTCACCAGATGTCAGTAACAACCCAGCCAATCCACACATGCAAAGAAATCTAACCATAGATGTCCATAAATTATGTGTAATAATGAGAAATATCACAAGGAAAAAGTATCGTATAAAAGTATATATATATATATATATATATATATATATATATATCTGAAGAAGGTTCTAGGTGAGTAACCGAAGTAATATTCAAGAAGAAGAAGATATTCAAGAGAAGCACTTTGCTTGCACAATTGATGAAGAACCTCTCTCCGAAACATTCTGTTTCTCTGGAAACTCTGTGCACTTTTCTACAATATATATATTGACTTTCCAGAGAAACAGAACGTTTCAGACAGAGGTCCTTCATCAGCTGTGCAAGCAAAGTGCTTCTGAATTAGCAGTAGGAGGAGCCAGTTTATATATGAAACTGTAGATGTTTAAATTATAACATTTTAAGGGGTTCTAAAGTTCCAACATTATAGATCAGCTCTTGTTCTTTGAGTTTCCTAATTTCATCGCTGCCATAGCAACAACTGGCAATGCTAACAGATATGTCATTAATGCAGGGTCCATTACTAAAATGTCTGAAGGTGTTCAAAACACCAACCAGCGACCTTATGTTGGTTTCTCCAGTGTAAAGGATGTGGTCTCTGAATCATCCTGGTGGATTCTGAAGAGTTGAAGTATAATATCAGCCACTGTTTTATTGGTAGGATGATAAGACAGCGCCAAGGGAATTCTTGTAGTCTTTTAACGGCAGATTGTTTATAGGTTAAATTGTTTATGGCGCGTCCACTCTCTGAAGGGGTAAAACACAAGCAGTCATCTTCTGTAAATTCCTCAGGAAACCCACAGTTTTGAAGATATTCACAAATTTCCATACTTTTCTGGTGGAAGTCTTCATTTTCATTGCAAATGCGTTTAAGTAGCTGTGAGTAAGGAATGGAGATTTTACAGGCCTTGGGATGTGAAGAATTATTATGCAAATAGAAATGAGAGTCTGTAGGCCTATAATAGATGGAGATTTTATATATATATATATATATATATATATATATATATATATATATATATATATATATATATATATCCAGAAATTTCACCTTATTCTATCTAGTATATCTATCTAGCTAGCTATTCATCTTTCCATCCATCCATCCACCCATCCATTCATCTACAAATTCACACACAGTAACACTGGCAGTGGTCAGCTGTGTGCCCTTTGAACCCGGTGGGGTTGAGTAGCCCTGTTCCCTGCTCTGGATCCTGGTGACCGTGTTCTGTGTGTAAGCTCCTCAAAATCTGCAGGCCTTTCCGATATACGCTGACGGTTAATGTGGTGCGTGCTTTGGAATGTACTTGGAATTTATGACCCAACCTGCTTTCTTATCCCTTTTTTAACTGTCAAAAGTTATGAGCCGTCCAGCAGTCAAAAAATCTCGATGTAGGGAAATTAACTTGCTACATTCACAGCAGATAGCCCTTAGGCTGTCACATAGATTAACAGTGGAGTAAATTTGGATGTCAGAGGCATAGAAGTGATTTACAAAATGGTTATCTTGTTAATAGGAAATAATGCACCAGTGATTGAACCCTGTGGCACACCACTCACGACATGCACCAGTGACTATAGAAACACAAAAAAATATCACATGATTTGAAGAAATTCATATTTTCCAGGGCTGCGATTGCTAATCACTTATACAAATGTGTAACTAGGGTTATGTGATTGTGGGTACATTATGTTTGATGGAGCTGTGGTTCTAAAAGAGGCAGCTATGCCAGAACACAGGATGCCAGAGTGCGAGCGTTGGATTGCGTTTGTTCTATACAGTGAGCATGGGTATGCCTTAATACACCATTATGTGGATTTATTAGAAACATTCATACATTACAGCTTTCACCATTTGCAAGTTATCAGGCTTGCAGTAAAAATATTTTGTGCCACTGCGGCCAAGTTCGGGAAGAATTTTATGTTTAAAATTGATTTCTGCCAAGACCTTAAAGACCAGGAGAGCAAATTGCATTCGTCTCTGAAATTTGAAGGTCTGTGGAAACACCTACACACATGAGGTTAACGTGTGAGTGCCGGCCAGCCGGCCTGCTGGGAGCCCTGCGGCTGATAATATTTCAAGGTGCCTCTCTCTGAAGTGGATTGGCTATAACCTGAAGTTCCAGATACAGAGCATGATTCAATGGCCCTTTGATTCTGTCATCACCAAGAGTGATGCAAAGCGTGGTGGAGGTCTCGAGTGGCAGCCCAGATGCAGGCGATACAGGTTTTGTCAGTGGCTTTACGTGACTCACACTTCTGTACGTCTGGTTCTTGTTGGGCTGTCTGAGCAGGGGTTAGTCTCCGGTTGGGGGTGTGGTATATGACAAAGGCTCACTGGCTTCAGCGGGTTATTTTATTTTTTTATTTTTGGTCTCTCTTCACTCTCACTTTCTCCCTCTCTCCCTCCTCCTTCCACTTCCACTCTTTCTCTCTTTCTGCTTCCTTCCCTCCCCCTCTCTCTCTCCATTTTCTCCTCTGCGGCCCAACCCTCTCGCGTTTCGCCGTGCCCGCCTTTCCAGGGCGCTGCTCACACAGGGAAGCCCTTCTCTGCAGCCCTGCCTCCCTCGGCGGTAAACGGGTACATTATTCCAGCGCCGGCCGCTTCGCCGTCTTTAGCCCTTTCCCTGCATGCCTGTCCCAGTCGGAATCTGCAGGCCCTGCGGAGAGCCTGAGCCCAACAGCACCTCGCATACCCTGCCGAGAGGATAATAACATCCACTCTAATGTCCCTGGTGTGTACAATCGCGCAGAGGTACGTGCGCACCCGTATGCAAACACACAGGTGTGGGCACGTACACATGCGCTCACACACACGCAAAACATGCTGATACACACACGCACACACAGACACACACACACACACACACACACAGTCTTTCCCCCCAGGCCCTGCTGAAAGATGGCAGCCACAGGAGAGCCGCTGATCGTGTCAGGGTACCACCCGCATGGTGCGTCCGTGTCGACGCCGGGGCGCTGCGGGATGAGATTCTCTCCCTACTGCCGTCCTTATCAGCCTCCTCGCTGCCACTGCGGCTGGAATGAGCATCGCCTGAGCGCACGACACAGCCGTTAACTCGCGCGAGCGCAAACAGGAATCCCTAGTTCTTCTACATTCTTCGGAGCTGAACCGGATCTGGGCTTGTCACGCTTTACTTCCCCTTCAAGAAGAGGGACTTAAATCAGGTCTTACTCCAAATACGGCGAGCGACTGAGTGGTGTCCTGGTGTTTTTTAAACATAACAGGAGTCTCTAAGCACCCCTTTTTACTGTGCCCACTGTACAAACTACTAGGCACGTTTTAAAGCTCGTTAACACAGGAAGGAATGCATGCCTCATCTCCACCCTGAGTAAAGCCAAGAAGTATTGTTCTTAAAAAAAGCAGGTGAGGATCTGTAAGGTGTGTGTGATATAAACTGGGAGAGCTCGTTAACAGTCAGCAACGTTGACAGGAGTAGGGTCAGTGGTGTTAATTACGACCCCTGGGTCTGCAATGTTTTTCATCTGCGCTGTGAAGATGTGCTAAAACTGCGCTTACCCACCTGGGTTCGTGCTCCGTCAAAATTCTTCTCCTTAATCCACTGTTATTTTGCTCTCCAGGAACCACCACTTTTTGCTCTAATAAACCCTGTTCTATCGCATGCCTCACCCTATTATGTTAACGTTTTTCCTGCAGGCCACGGCCGCGCACGAGCTGGTAACTGCGGTCACGGGTGCTTCTCTTTCCCGTTATGTTTCAATGGCGTTGAGAATCAAGAGAGGTGCTCTGTCACAGCTGATGGCCCAGTTCGACAGACGGTGGTGGGCGCGCGCACGCCTACCTGTGTCGCTTCGTTATGACATCAGCGCATAGGCGTGGCTGGAGCGGGGAGAACGATGGGGTTGCGTAATTAGCTTTGCCATGCTAATCTGTAAAAAATAGCACTCCGGAGGCGAGATTTTGGGGAGCGAGACATAATAGGACTGATTTAGCCGAGCTGGCGTTGCCGACAGCCTGTCATCAAAACCTGCGAAAATAACAAGGACCTGAAAGCTCCGTCGTGCCGTCTCATCGTTGTCGCCGTGGGAACCAGGGAGCCAGGATCAGTTCGTTGCGAATGAGCTGTAAAGTTTGCCTGCGGGTTTTCCGAGTGCTGGTTTTGGCGTTCCGGGTGTGGAACGCTCTCTGTGGCTTTGGGTCTGCATTTCGTTCTTCTTTCCGTCTTTCTCCTTTTTAAATAATAATGATATCTCACATACAAACTTCTTTTAATAGTCACATAAAAATGCATTTGGTAAAGCCCTATATTATTGCCATTTTTAATCATTGATAAATCATCTTTAAAGAGAGTTGAAGATTATAGTGAGATTATAGAGGAATAGTGAGATTTAATTACACTAGGCTCTGTGTGTGTGTGTGTGTGTGTGTGTGTGTGTGTGTGTGTGTGTATGAAAAAGAGACAGAGAAAGACTGCTAGCATGCACATGCAATTTGCATACATTAAAACGCCTTTTGTCTGGGCGCCTTCCTTCAGGTTGACCCCGCCAGACCAGGGTCAGCCTTTCACGAAACGCTCCTGATGTTTGTGAAACGCTCCACCCGCGTGCGGCGGGTTTAATGCACCGCACGTGCTGTTACATTAACGGCAAAACAAACTCTGATTCTGAAATATTCAAACCCCTGTTGTCAGGGTGGTTTCACCGTGCGGCCTTTGACTGCTGCACGCCCCGGCGACGTGAAACCCCTCCGCGTTGGTCCTTTTTCACGGACACCGATGGAGCTCTCACCGAGAGGGCTGAGTCTCTTTGAGGAACATCCAGGGACGTTCCATTCCGGAAGCTCCCGGCTCCGGCGCGCTTGCTGTTTACTCTCAGCCCGTGCTCGGAGCTATTCGTTCCAGATCGCATTCGGCCCGGTTAGGATGTTCCATCATTCCATCCGCCACACGCTGCGGGTGAAATTCAGGATGGGGTATAATAAGGTGATCCGTATCTCCGTTTGTCAGGAAAGTGGAACAGAGTGAGGTCGCCCAGGCCAAGGAAAAGCGGAACGGCAGAGAGAGGCGTGCCTCCCATTCCCAGCACAAGCCGAGAATAAGAGCGTTGTCCACGTGCCCTTAGAACCGGCCGTTGGGAGCGTTCATCTCCCTCGTCGCTCCAGTTACTCACATTAGAAAAGCGATTACGCACCACACAACCACCCTCGCCTGCCACGCCCCCCCCCTTTTCTCTCACGTTCTTCCTCTCTTCCCACCTCTCTGCTCTTCTCTTTCTCTGCCTGCCTTTCTCTCTCCCTCTCCCCTGCTCATCTCTTTCTCACTGTCTTTCTGTTTGTCTGTTTCTCTTGATGATGTTGTACTTTATTTATATTCATTTAAGAGACATTGAGTTCAAATTTTGCTTTCTCTCTCTCTGTCTCGCTCTCTCTCTCTCTCTCTGTCTCACACACACAAACAAACACATACTTCACTGATTTGAATGAGTCAGTTCTGTTTTACCAGGGTGTTCCCAGTACATAGAAGGTAAACACCCCCCCCCCCACCCCGCCCCCCGTTTAATGCTACCTTGCCTTTACCAGTGTTTGCGCCTGAGAGAAACCCTGTAATTTGTAAAGGTTGCTGTTAGTGGTGTAGTGATCATGCTCACCGCCAGATAACGGGGCTGAACAGGTCGAAAATAGGCACTGCCCTGGTCTTGTTGCCATTCTACCCGTTAACTAAATCTTCAGTCAGTTACATGATATTCCACAGACCCAGGGAGGGTGATATTCCACAGTCGCAGGGTGGGCGATATTCCACAGACGCAGCTGTGCAGGCCCTTTATATGTATATATTTCAGCACAAAGCTGTTACATGTAAGCGGCCAATAGCATCTCAGAGCACAGCCTTTACACACGAGCCAATAGCATCTCAGAGCACAGCCTTTACACACGAGTGGCCCATAGCATCACGGAGCACAGCCATTACACACGAGCGCCCAATAGAATCTAGGAGCACAGCCTTGACACACGAGCGGCCAATACCAGCTCAGAGCACAGCCATTACACATGAGCGGCCAATAGCATCTCAGAGCATAGCCATTACACACGCACAGCGAACAGAGACTCAGCACACAACTGTTTCATATGACTGGGCAATGGGATCTTGGTTCTGCCTTTTTTAAACTTTGCCTTCATCAGAAAAATTTGGACGTGAAAAGCATCTCTGGCTTTATCCGGTCATATGTGTTCAGAGATAAGCTTGCTTAACCACACCAGCTCACAGCACCACTGACAAGGATGCCGTGCTATGGTTTGTAAGTTGCACATCCACGGTGTCTTCTGCATCAAGCCCGGCCTCGTGATCCATTCCGAGGAGGGGGCAAGGCGCTTGCTGTTTTTCGTCGCACCCTAGTGGTCTAATTGATTAATTACAGGATTTGATTGTTTTGGAAGGCTATGTAACTGATTAAAATGGCCTTAGACATGGGCAAATTGGAAGAGCTCTGGAGCAGGCCAGCCCCTGAAGACCTGCATGTGACACGTCCCGTGAAGGAGAGCGTTGGGGGTGTTGTTTAGTGAGATTAATGCTTCTCAAATTCTTCCTTTATGTGTCTGCGTTATTGCCAGCACAGTGTTTATTTAACGGATAAGACTGTTGATAATTCCATAAACACATACACCGTGTGCTGGAACCATAAGAAGCACATACATGCCTGAAAATGTGTATGTTGTGTATATATTGTGTATATATGTGTATAAGTGTGTATATGTGTGTTATGTGCATGTCGTATGTATGTTGCTGGTATGCAGTGTATATGTTGAACGTTTCTACGAATGTGTATGTTGTGTATGTGTGTCACCTGCATTTCAGAACCATCTCATGTTTTTTTTTCAGAAATAAATAGATAGATAGATAGATAGATGATAGATAGATAGATAGATAGATAGATAGATAGATAGATAGATAGATAGATAGATAGATAGATAGATAGATAGACAGATAGATAGATAGATAGATAGATAGATAGATAGATAGATAGATAGATAGATAGATAAATAGATAGATAGATAGATAGATAGATAGATAGATAGATAGATAGATAGATAGATAGATAGACAGATAGATAGACAGATAGATAGATAGATAGATAGATAGATAGATAGATAGATAGACAGATAGATAGATAGATAGATAGATAGATAGATAGATAGATAGATAGATAGATAGATAGATAGATAGACAGACAGATAGATAGATAGATAGATAGATAGATAGATAGATAGATAGACAGATAGATAGATAGATAGATAGATAGATAGATAGATAGATAGATAGATAGATAGACAGATAGATAGATAGATAGATAGATAGATAGATAGATAGATAGATAGACAGATAGATAGATAGATAGATAGATAGATAGATAGATAGATAGATAGATAGATAGATAGATAGACAGACAGACAGACAGACAGACAGACAGACAGATAGATAGATAGATAGATAGATAGATAGATAGATAGACAGACAGACAGACAGACAGACAGACAGACAGACAGACAGACAGACAGACAGACAGACAGACAGACAGACAGACAGACAGACAGACAGACAGACAGATAGATAGATAGATAGATAGATAGATAGATAGATAGATGAGTAAAAATCAAACCACTGTAGCTTTTCTTCAGTGTGTGGCAAAAGGAGAAGGGTATGTTTCCTCTACTACAGGGAGCACTCAGCCCAGCACACAGCACATGAGTGTGTATATGAGTTTCTGCACTCTGTGTGTGTGGACGTGCATTTGGGGATGTGTGGAGGTGGAAGGGGGTGTGTGCTAGCATGCGTAACACGCGCTTGTGTGATGTACAGTTAGTGTCCAGCAATGCGCACGAGTGTGCCTGTGGGTCTACTAATGTGTGTATGAATGTGTGTACTCTGTGTGGATGTCTGTATGTGCGTGTGTGGGGATGTGCACACATTTGTGGGTAAATGTGAAAGAGAGAATAGATTATTAGGCATATCCAGGTACAAAGGTGTATAGATTAGGGAACTAATAATGTGCAAAGATGAACTCTGGCAGATCTCGCTATGGCAGCACAGCTAAAAGGAAAGAGCCAGAAGGAAACACAGATATGATGGCACCCTGGGACATCAGCGCTCCGCCGCTCTCAGCCAGGAAATTGCATCATAGTGACAGCATCATAACATCCCAGTTTACTATAACTCTCAGCGCCCTATAGACCCCCAGATCTACACCTTTACCTAAGATGGGAAGTAGTTAATAAAATGCCTGACTGTACAGATAGGTTTTCAGCCGAGCCTTACATACTTAGACTGTGTCTGAGTCTTGAACATTTACAGGCAGGTTATTCCATAGTGTGGGAGCTTTATAGGAAAAGGCTCTGCCCCCTGCGGTAGATTTTCTTATTCTTGTTACTAAAAAAGAGCCTGCACTTTTTGATCTTAGCAGATGTAGTGGGTCATAATGCACCAGGGGTTCGCTAAAGTCCTGTGGTTCCAGACCATTGAGTGCTTTGTAGGTCATTAGAAGTATTTTATAAGCAATATGAAATTTTACTGGGAACCAGTGTAATGTAGTCAAGATAGGAGTGATGTGATCAAACTTTCTAGTTCTAGAAAGAACTCTGGCTGCTACATTTTGCACTAGCTGGAGCTTATTTAGGTACTTAGTGGTGTGTGTGTGTGTGTGTGTGTGTGTCTGTGTGTGTGTGTGTCTGTGTGTGTGTGTGTGTGTGTGTACATGTCTTCGGTCCAAAGTGGGACCTCTGAGAGCATTTAATTTGACCCATCAGAATTACAGGAAATACTAATGAGTTAATTGTCACATATCCTGTGGACATACAACATGTATCTTTTTGAAAGTGTAATTCTACGTGTATATGATTAATTCTAAAAACAAATCTAAAAAAAATTAGTCTAAATAAATAGGACAAGGTTTTTTATAATTGTATACTATGTTGGAGATCTTGGCCCACCACAAACATTACTCCTCTGCCCCTCCCCAATATAAAATTAGGACACCTGGATTTAGACTCACACAGTTGGGATGTACACACACATTCCCACACAAACATCCCCCACCACACACACACACATACACACACACACACACACACACACACTCATGCTCACACTCATTTTCCTCCTACACCACTATCTGCCATGCATCTCCCAGTACGCCTAACCTCTACCTCCAGCACCGCAAACACAGACCCTACACCCATATCAAAACCTAGAGAGAAAACACATCTCTCTCTCACACACACACACACACACACACACACACACACACACACACACACACACACACACACACACACACCTACCTCCAGCACCACAAACGCAGACCCGGTCCCTATGCGCATATCAAAACCAGCAGAGAAAACCATTCTTTTCTTGGTCATAAAAATTTGGATTAATTCCTACATTAATATAACCTGATGTGTTCTTTTTGGAATCTTTTAATAAGATGCAGTTGTCGGTCTTCTTAATAGCCAACAGGACTTTGACCACACATGCATTCTGGCTTCATTTAGAAAAGGAGAAAACAGGAGAAGAAACACTGATTACAAGAAAAAAGACCGAGAATCAAATCCTGGTGACCCCCTGTATCATTGTAGCGCCACTCACCGACCACAGTCATTCTGGCAGCGATGTAGCAGAACTGTGAAGCAAGTTCCTATTTCTGATCCCAGAGTTTTTCAGACTGTAGTTTTGCACTCCTGAAATGGATTATCTGGTATTGGGTGGGCGGTGGGGGGTTGGACCACAAGGTCCTTCTTCCTCTCCCCTCAAAGACAACTGTAACCAGTCATGCGCAGATATAAAGACTGAGCACACTGGTGTCTGGCCGCCACCTGCACAGATGCGCGCAGTAGCGTGTCATCCAGTATGCATGAGAGAGGGACATCCTCTCTATAATAACTTCTGCGTGCAGGGAGACAGCCCTAAACAAACCCACAAGCAGAGACACACCTTTCTTATCAAGTCACTCGAAACAGTGGACTCAGTCGTACTCTTTTGTCTGGTACTCAATGTGAAGTTCAAACCCCTAGCTTCTAACTCTTAATGCTCCTATACAACCCTAATAGCAAATTATTACATTTCTCTCTCTTTTTCTGTCTGTCTGTCTGTCTATGTCTGCCTCTTTCTTTCTCTGTATTTGGCTTACACAGATAAACAAGAATGTGAGAAGCAGACTGAGAGCCAACCGGAGGACGGTGAGTGAACTCTGCTTCCCAATGCACTCACGTGACTCTACCCAGCCGATGCACTCACGTGACTCTACCCAGGCAGTGACTTCAAAAGGCAAACGCAGTTTGTCCCGACCCAGGTGGGGGACCCGTGTGGGAATGGCGTGGAGGTGTGGGTCTCTGCTTAGCGTTCAGGCTAAGCTAATTCCCGTCACCGGGTCCTAAATCCGTCCTTAAATCCGTCTTACGCAGGAATCATAAAGAAACGGCGAAGCATGTGCACCATAAGCCAGGTTTACCGGTGTGAATGTTTCCGTCAGCGATCCCCATGCAGTCTGGATGGGAGTCGCATCCTAGCGCCTGCTTCTCCTAGGCCTCACATCATGGTGGCAACACGTTGATGAGAATACATTAACATTATACCCACAACCAATCGGTATGTGCCCAACGTTCAGAGGCGCCACATGGAACGAAAGCGGTTTGGAAATGCCAGAATCGCTCTGAGGCGACCTCATGGCACATTTGTGGAACACCACGAGCACTTTCCAGTCTGGAAAAAAAAGCATTTGCAATCATCCCACAACCTGTCCCAGTTATTCCCTTTGGCTTTCCCAGCTCGCCTGTTTCCAGAAGAGCAGTACTGCGAGTGAGAACGCGAATTTCCGCTAAACACAGACGACTGAAAAGGCAGAGGGAGGCAAAGGGGCTCACGTGCTCGCTGCTATATTAAGACATGCCAACATGTGTTAACGTCTCGCGATTGGTATGCTGCTGTACCGCAGGGCACGTGTCACGTTTGGATAAAATGATCCTGGTGCGATCAGATGACCAGGTCTTGACCTATCTACCTTTTCCACTGACTCTTGTGTATGTGTGTGTGTGTGTGTGTGTGTGTGTGTGTGTGTGCGCTACCTCTTTTCCTGAAATAGGATCCCGGGTGCAAGTAATAACTTTGTAAGGTCTGTAAATCCTCTGGTCTGGTAGTGATGTCCAGGGGACGTCTATGGCACGACGATGCCTTGCCCCACTTATACACGCAGTGACACCTCACATAATATTTAGTATCTTCACTACAGTGGCCTCTATACAGCATCTCCAAACTGCAGACACCACACACACACACACACAAATCCACACATACAGACACATGTGCACGCACACAAAGGCAGAAACGCACACAGACACGTGTGCGCTCGCGCACTTTCACAAAGCGTATCCTCTGTTTCATTTGGCAAATGTCTGAATATAAGCCAAGGCCTGGCCTTTAGTGGAGCTGCAGTTAGCCAGGGGTTCGTCTCTCCTCCTCTGGCTTCAGTTCAAGAGCTCAAATGGTTGCCATCCTCAAATGGAGCTGGGACTCTTTTGTAGCTGTGCATAAGCCCTAGATCCAACACCTCCCACCCCACACACACGCAAGCACACACACACACACACACGCACGCGCACGCACGCACACACACACGCGCACACACACACGCACGCACACACACACACTCGCGCACACACACATGCACATACGCCCACGCACACACACACACACACGCCCACACACACATTCACACGCCCACACACACACACACACTCACACGCCCCCACACACACACTCACACTCACTCACACACTCACTCACACACACTCACACACACACACTCACACACACACACTCACACTCACTCACTCACACACACACACTCACACTCACTCACACACACACACACACACACACACACTCACACACTCTCTCTCTCTTATCGTCCTTCTTCTATCTTCTTCTTCACTCTCTCCCGGTCTCACTCATCTTCATCCTTTTTATCTTCCCGCTTCTCTTTCTGTCATTGTATCTTTTATTTCTTTTTCTTTCCCGTTGCCCTTTTCCAGCTCCCTCCCTCATTCCTAAAGCCCCGGCACTCTTTTCTCAAACGCCATTCCTGTTTCTTTCTTGCATTCTTTATTTAGTTATTTTTTCTAGTCAACTTTCCTCCCAGCCTGGGAGGACTCCCCCGAAGCCCCAGGGGAGTTTCTTTGTAAGGGTGCTGATACCGGTACCGGTGTGCGTTTCCCAGAAGGGTCTGTCTGCAGTCTGCCACGCTGCGGATCCGTCCGTGTCCATGCTCAAACAAACCTGAGAGTGAGACCCGAGGAAGCAGCGTAGGTGCTGAAGAGAAGCCGAGTATGTGACACCGTCTCCCCTTTTCTTTTGAGGTGCTCGGACTATATGCGTGCAGCTGCCGGGCCCAACGCCGGTTCTGACCAGCCCCGACCCGGTCTCCCTCTTGTCGCGGCTCAGAGAAAACAAGTGCGAGAAAAACGCGCTGCTCTTCAACGGAAAGTTCCATGTACTCTTGCAGATGCAGCTATTTTAAAAAAAAATAATCTCTACACTGGTCTGCTGCAGAAACCATTACTGCTTCCGTCATTAAGATGGACTGAAGATTAAATTTGGACATGTGTGCAAGTAGGCAGTTAACACTGTGCTGCCTTCTATGGGCAAGGAAGTTAGAAATGTTAGTGATCTTCAGGGAAATTCCCTGTCCACCAACATCCCACTTCAATATCCAGCAAAAAAATGGATTCCTGCACAGAAACATAAATGGATGATACTGTGAAGTCACTGGGACCTTCTTTGCATTTGTAGCTCACAAATCCAGAATTAATCTCCAGTCCAGAACCGATCTCCGGTCCAGAACCGATCTCCGGTCCAGGACCAATATCCGGTCCAGGACCAATCTCCGGTCCAGGACCGAGCTACAGCATATTTACATTTCCTGTGAAACATTGGCTTTAATTAAATGTGATTCACAAAAGGAATTGCAGTGACTTAAAACAATATATGTGTTTGTGTAATAATCTCTGTAAATCCTAATTTATCTGCTATCTTGATCTTGATGAATCCAAGCATAAAAGAGCTTTGGAAGACAGATTCCACTTAAAGATTGTTCTAGCAAACTTTATTTTGTGCAAGAAATGGACCACCAACGTTAGTCAAATCTTAACTACCAGTTAAGAGAGAAGTAATTTAGTAATATTACCATTATTTCTTGATAGTCACACAAAAATACAACAATACAATACAACAGTGTTGCATATCCATATGATGTCATTTTTCATTTTAAATCTCCCAGGCATTTGCAAATCTATTCCCCCAAACTCTATTTGCCAATTTGTCAAATTTCATAATTTTCTGTATGTGTATAACAAGCTCTACCAGTTTCATTTGTCTGATGGTTTTATGATTGTTTTATGCAAGTCATGCCATATGTGGTATGTCAGAAGTGCTGAGGCATTCTTGGCTTGGCTTGTTTTTACGTTTTGTTGGTTTTAGAAAGTCACAAAATAAGTTAATCAGCCACTGGAACATTTTCAAAACATTTAAAGAACATTTACAGTTCCATAGTAAATAAGCCTTTCACCTCCTCACAGGTTTTTTGTATCTGACTTTATATCCGGCCAAGCCAAGCGATCTGTCCAGTGCAGTCATAAACATTCGAGCAAAACAATCTAACTTCTAATATCAGTATGATATTGGGGGATATACGCAAATGCCCTGGGCCATTGTTGTTATCCTGGCATGGACTGAAGGAAAAGAACAATCTAGAAGTATGCTCAGGTAGAGAAGCAGCCTGAGCAGCAAGGAATCATAGCACAGACTCCCTTCTGTCCTCAAATCATAGCACGGACTCCCTTCTGTCCTCAAATCATAGCACGGACTCCCTTCTGTCCTCAAATCATAGCACGGACTCCCTTCTGTCCTCAAATCATAGCACGGACTCCCTTCTGTCCTCAAATCATAGCACGGACTCCCTTCTGTCCTCAAATCATAGCACGGACTCCCTTCTGTCCTCAAAGGCGGATGAAGGGAGGATTCTGTCTTTGCTTAGCTCTAAAAGTCATGGGGTTCCCCAAAAAAGTATTTTAGGGTCACTGTTTTTCCTTTACTATACAAATTATTTAAAATCTGTGTTTATGTGAACAACTTCTGTATGCAGATGGTTATTATTTTCCCGTAAAGACATGAGTACATTGAGTGAAGAACTTTTGCAAGTTAGAAGGTGGATGTCTGAGAACAGGTCATTACTTCATTTCTGGAAAACAGAATCCATTCTGTTTAGTGCAAGTATGAAATGTTAAAAATGTTCAGGTTATAATGCAGTTGTTGGGGATATTGTACTGGAATTGAAGAATGCAGTTACTTATTTAGGCTGTATGTTGGTTGGTTACATGGCAGCGTAGGGTCAGACAGAAAGGGTTAAGAATCCATTTTCTCACCGGAATTGCAAAGTTTTTGGATAGGAAAACAATGGTTACTTTGGCAGGCGCTTTGCTTCGTCCTTATGCTGATAATCCTGTTGCTCGTTGCTTTTCAAACCTCTCAAAACAAATGAGTTAGGCTTATTTTAAACCTTCCTATGTGAACTCACCTGGACTCATGTTGTTATGAAATATGGAGCTGTGCAGTGTATATAAGATTACACAAGGGGCTGCTCCCCAGAATCTAAAAATGATTTTCTTCAGGTGAAAGATGTTCAGAGTTGTTTTAGCAGGAAATGCTCCACAGGGTTTGTTCCTCCTTGTTTTAAAAGTAACGTGGCTAGGGCTGCTTTTATCTGTTCAGCCGCAACTTTGTGGAACCGGTTACCAGGAAGTCTCAAGAAGTGGTTATGTGACAGAAGAAAAATGGGCAGATAACCATTTTAAAATGTTTAAAAATGCTGAGTATTTTGATCATTTACTTTGAAAAATTGGAATGACGTACAATGGTTTTGAGTTATAGTGCCATGACTGCTATGTTACATCTAGCGTTGATTGTTAAATTTGTTTATTATGGGGACCTTTATTTCAGGGTGTATTTTTTTTTTTGTTATCTCTAACTGTTTCTTTTGAAGTGGGGTAAAATACGAAATGGTCTAACGCAAATCAAATCAAATGGACAAACATAAAATCAAATCAAAAATCAATCAAAACATCAAATCACAACAACCTAGAAACCTCACCTGTTTGGGGCCCACTATATTTCCAGAAATAAACACAAATAAGGATGCACTTAAGCCAACAGACTGAGCTATGGGGTAAAGTAACAAAGATTTTTTTTAAATACATCCAAAAAATGCTAGATCTTAGCCAGTAATATCCACCGTCTGGTATGCCTTGAGGACCACCTGACCGAAATAAAAAAATTATAATAATTAAGATTCAGTTTGTAAATGGAAACAGCATATGTTAATATGCTGTATAACCATAATGTAAACATAGAAATTGGGCATAAGCCATATATTCATGTATCTTAATTGTTAATTTTCGGCGTTAGCACTGTGGAGGTAGTGTTCAATTAGGCTACGATATTCTGGCACCAGATATGTGGTAATATAGCTGTGAACAAATGTGCAAAATTGCAAGAAAATCAAAAAGTGCTGCATTCTCCAGATCTGCCCGTTCTGTGATAGACACTAGCTTGTCTACTGCCACTGTAAGTATGCGTCAAAGGGAAAGTTCTCATTTTGTTTAGCGTTTTTCTTTGGAAAATAAGCTTCCTGTGTAAATTCCTTGATGTTTTTCTATTCTAAAAGTATTAGCTGCTTACCTGGAGTATCTAATTGTGGCATTGCATTCAGAGAAAGTGAAGCAGTGCTGCATTGCTGAATCCCTTTGCCCTATGCTGGCAGGCCTGGTATCTTTATATACATATTAACCAGCCTTGCGAGTAAAGAAAGAAATATGCTGTTCACCTTTCACTTTCTCTGTTTCTTCTTTCAGCTGCTGCTACTTTTCCAACTGCTCATATTCCGTCCTTTGAATGTTTCCATCACTTGGACTGCCACATCTGTTACGAGTGCTGTTTTCTGCATCTTCTTCATTATCACCACGTCTGGTTGGCGTGTCACTTCTTGTTTATCTGTCTGGACCTGGAGGATGCATGAGATCTCACCCTCGTTCTTCTCCCCCGCTCTCCGTGGTTCCTCCCATTTGGCCCTGGGGGTATCCAGCTCGCATTCCTTGCCTATGTTCCTGTGTATGATCCCTGACGCTCGGTTGCGTCTCTCGGTGTGCGTTTCCCTGCCAGCGCCTTGCATCCTGCTGCTTTGTCTCCTAGGCTCCTTTGCTCGGGCTGCATCTCGGATCTTCTCTGGTGTGATAACACAGCCTGCTTTGAGACATAGTGTTTAGTGCTAGATCTTGTGCGGCCATGATTAGCGCCTCTGTGCCATCCTTCGATCCTGTCTTGTCCAGCCATTGGTAGGGTTGCTGATTGCGGTCAGGTTGAACAGTGGGTCACTGTCCCTTCCCATCTTGGTGCACAGCATGATGTCATCCACGTACAGGAGATGGCCGTGTTGAGGAAAATATATAATCATAGACACAGATCGGAGGTTCCATCACTGTTATTTTAACCCCCACACACATCCTCTCACACACCCTTGGACACGCGCATGTGTACTCATACACTCATACAGACAGTGATGGTCACATCTCAGGAGATACTCACTCCCACGTTCCACCAGTAACCGGATCTTCGGCGCCCTTAAGTCTGTTATATTACTTAGAACAGCTGACCGTCAACCTCACATTCCATACACCGGTTTCTTAATCAACAACAAAAAAGTACCACATTATGTCAAATTCTTAACTTCAAAACAAACACACATAGCATTTTACCCAGACACCACAATGCAACCTCCCCCGGGCTCCCTCAAGCTCAGGATACATACCTCCATTCTTTTTCATGCATTCCTATCACCAAGTCCAGATTCCTGGTGGGAGTCTAACCGGCCAGTCTTCCTTTATTTGGGACTTCAACCCAAATCGTTTGGGCTGCTAGCCAAATAATCTAAAAATGTTTTGACTCCACAATTTGATTCCAGCTGATGGTAGTTCTGCTCCTGAATCTGGAGCCTGCTCCCACTCTTATTGATCATCTGGGTGAGAAAATTCAGGCAGACTTTATTGTGACCTGGGCATAATAATATATATATATATATATATATATATATATATATATATATATATATATATATATATATATATATATATATATATATAAAAATGGACTGGTGTCCTTAGACTCAGTGCTAGTTGAGTCTAAGGACACCAGACTAGTTGAGTCTAAGGACACTAGCATAAGGACAACATAACTAACATAAGGACTCTCTGCAGAGCACTCCTGTATGCCACTCTCTACAGCGCACTCCTGTATGCCACTCTCTACAGAACACTCCTGTATGTTTTTCTCTACGGAGAGCATCTGCTAAATGCTATAAATGTAAATGTAGCCGACATGCGGCTCAGCCGATGGGCTGCTTCGTGTATCCCCGAGGGGTTGCTCTTTACCCGGGGTCAAACCCGAAAGGCTTTTAGCCATGCTGCTAATGACAGAGAAACATTACGTTTGCCCTCTCTAGGGAGACCTGCTCTCCAGCCTGAAGAATCACGTGTCTGTATTATACGAGAAAATTCCGACTGGCTTCAGACCAACTTCCTGTCCGCATCGAGGCACAGGGGCGGATCTAGGTTACCAGCAGTGCGCTGCAGGTTTACACGGGGTAAATGAACAGATGGAGTGATGGTACAAGCTGGCACAGTGAAGTCCAAAACTGCTATTTTGTTGTCTCCACTAGCACGTTTAAGTGAGGATGAAGAGATTGACAAGGGCACTACAAATCTGCTGCACTGAGGGACTATCTCGCCCATACACAATTACACCATCAAGCCTGTAGCTCACTGACACATTTACATTACTGCCTTCTGCTTTGACAGTCACTAACCCCAAATCGAGCCTGGACACTCGAGACAAGCCTGTGAGCGTGCACGATTCTGAAAAATTAATATACAGTCACACAGACTTTAGAGGCAGCCGTGATGACGTCCTGTCACACGTGGCCATGTTTGGCCATGCAGGAAATACTGAAACAGGTGCAGAGACTTAAATTTGTGTACCACAACATGTTGTAAAGAAAATGTCTCCACGTGGCCTAATAAATGAGTAACAAAGGAGCAAACGCATGAATTATGCCTTATTTAATTATACAGAAATATATATGGGTAGTTGGACAAGTCTTACAACATATATTCCATCAAGGATGAATTGCAGAATTCCAAACTCTAAATAAGCTGTTTGATTTAATATCCTAGGAGCTGTTTGATCTGATGTATTTGATATAATACTTTTAGAAGGTGCTGCGTGTAAGCACTGATGGATAACACGCAGCGTTTACAGTTTAGCAGCAAATGCGATGCCTGTCCCAGAGTCGAGATCAGACCGCGAGCTGGAATAGATGCCTCATGATGTAATCCAAGACAATCTGGCAATCGCAGGAAGGATTGGGGAGGAGAGAGAGAAGGAGAAAGAGAGCGAGAAATGGAGAGATTGCTGGCAGTTCTAAAACGCGTGGCAGCGGAGGACAGGAGACCGGCGGAATGGCCCGGTGGGACGGCTGCCGTACCATTTGTGTACGATCTGGCATTTGAGGGATTAAGAGGTGTCTGGGTACACAAGCAGATCAAGACACGGAGCTTAAGGTCAGTCTGTTAACTGTGTACTCAGCAGCCAAAGAGAAGAGGGGCGTGTGCTGAGAGAGAGAGAGAGAGAGAGCGAGAGAGAGAGAGAGAGAGAGAGAGAGAGAGAGAGAGGGGGGGGGGGCGGGCTTTAACTGTGGGAGAAAAATGCGGGGCTCAGAAGCAGCACTAATGCGTGTATGCAGGGGGGGGCAGGCGTGTGCACGACTCTGCTGAGGGTGGGGAACTTAAATGTAGCCAAGCTCATAGTTTTGCACAGCTTGAAACAGAGTTTGTATTTTCCAAGTTGGCAGAGAGGTCTAGAGGATCTGAAGGTTCCTCTCCACATGACGCTTTGAGCTCTCGCCGACACACCCACAGCCACACCCACTGTATGGTAAAAGTGAGCACGCTTCGGTGCTAAAGCTGCTGAACACTCTCAACACTCTCATTCCCCCTTTTCTTCCTCTTTTCCATCTCCTGACTCTTTCCCGGTGCTGGCGTTTCTCCACGCTGTGGTCAGATGAGTGTGCCTGGCCGTGGGAGTGCTCTGGTGCTGCGTGGGAGAGCCGTCCTCGCGTTGTTCCACGATTAGCTCCACCAGATCTAGGGGGTGTAAAATGGGTGTGCTTTGTAAATGGGTGTGCGTGCATTTCGGTGACTGCACTGCGTGTGCAAGACGGTGTGCGAACTCTGTTACACTGCTGCCATCTGCTGGTAAAAATCTGCATTTTTGGCTTTTTAGCCATGAATACAGTATTCATAATAATCAGTTGATCATGGACTGTAGGTAAGCTTGTCCAGGGGCTTTTTGTTCTAGAAATGTCAGAGGACCTCGCGTCAATGACTGAGTTCAAAAAACATTTGCTTTAGAACACAAATAGTCACTTTATTTTTGGAAGAGGAGAATGTCCGGGGTCCTTTTGATTTCCTTTACTAAGGAAATTTTAAAAAATCAGATTCTCATAAAGAACCTTTAAAGGCGTTTAGGAGAAGCCAAACTAAATCTTGGCTTAAAAGTAAATCATTCTGAGTGGATCTTATGAGGCTTGTGTGCTTGTGTGCTTATGTGCTTGCGTGTGAGTGTGAGTGTGAGTGTGTGTGCGTGTGTGTGTGTGTGTGTGTGTGTGTGTGTGTGTGAGAAGAGTAATCCTGTTTAGTGGTTCCTGTTCACCCGCAGGCTTTAAATGTATTAAAGGTCACCAGGTCATACTCCTGTGATATTGCAGCTGTACAGTCCCTACCGTCAAATTGAATAAGTATCTATTAACTTTCATGGTGGAACGTGTTATTGGACGACCGCGATTGATTGACGAGTTTAACATCCAGTGAGTGTCATTCAGAATTTGATTGACAGAACCGGTCCTGAAGCAAAGGGCTGAGGGGAAAAACCATGCGGCTTTCCTTTAATAAGGTCTGCCATTTTTAAATGTTCCGAGAGCGTGTCATGGAAAAGCATTCGGGTCCTCTTTCAGGCTTGTAAAAAAAGGCAATTATGCAATTACACAATAGCCACTGCCAAGTAGGTAGGCTTATTGGTGTCACGGCTCCCATTTTCTCAATTTGTCCTAAATGTCATCTCTACAGAGAGAAAGAGAGAGCAAGTATTAATAAGTAGGTGAAGAGAGAAAGTGATAGACAGATCATTTGAAAGAGAAGAAGCAGGCGTGGGGAGCACAAGTGGAAGAGAAGCCCTCTCGTTGCTAATCTAGATCACAGGCTGTACGTGCGTCAGTCTGCGCTGCTGTCTTATCCTCTCGCCTCTGACGAGACGAGACACCTCCGGCTGAGCGCCAGGACTTCACTGCTAAACAGAGAGAGGCTCTGCGTCCGAGCTGAGCCAAGCCCTTCATAGCCGGTTACCATGGACACAGAGACCATGCGGTGGACGGGGACGTGGACGGGGGACCGGGGACACGTTTGTCATCATCCCGCTCTGTCTGTAGCTTTCCAGATGTCCCCCGCGCCGAATAACCATATTGTGTTTCCAGCATAATACTTGATTTATTTATTTATTTTTCTGTTTTAAATTAGCCCGCTCGAGCAAACATCCTGACAGCTGTATGCTAAGCCCCAGGGAGAAGTGCAGTCTATGTAACATTATGATTTGTCAGTTATAGGTAATTTAGCTGAAACTCTCTTGCCTTTATAGTACCACACAGCTGAGCTGGCGCGTTCAAGGGAAATTGACCATTTCGATTATCTTAACTGTTCTGGTAACCTTAGCACCTGCATAACAACAGTGCAGGCTTTTGGTGTAGAAACTACCCCCAGAGAACTGTAGAGTTATGGGGGATCATTAGCTACCAGTCTTGTTGAAACAGAAACGGAAACGGACGATCATGCAATCAAAGCCAGTAGACTGTCAGATATGCCGTCTGCGAGATCTCTGCGGTGAGCAGTCAGCACGACAGACAGTGTACAATAGTCCTGATACTGCCAAATCATCTTGTGAAAGGAACTCGCTGTAGCGTTAACTGACATAATTCTGGAAGGCAGTCCGATCTCTGAATTTTAACGCTCATTAACATAAGACTTTCTGGAATTATTTAGCAACAGCTCAGCTCCCCACACTGGTCCTCTTTGGCTGGAAAAGCAATTTTCAAACATATTTGACGCAATATAATCATATATCATGACCCAGTATCCCGACCCGACTTGCTACAAATCACAGCACGTACAAATCACATTACACATGCCAAGGAGAGTAAATGCCAAGGCTTCGCCAGGTCTGGCGTTTGGACGTGGTGCTCGTTGCTGTTATCTCATGAGATATGTTCACATTGCACATCCAGGCCAAACCACGGCCAAACAACAAGAATCGCTCAGAGGCTCCCGGCCAAAAGCGCTCGAGAGGCCGAGGAGCAGAGACATCGGTTCACAGGTGGATAAGGATAAAGTCTGTGAGACCTGTGATGGAGGACACCAGGGTTGTGCTGCTCCAGGCTGACGGAGGACAGGACAGTGTCAGAGGAGGAGAGGCGGGGGCCCCAGTCACCACTGCAACCAGGCAGACTCACGGGCACGTGCTTTCACTGGTGACATCAGCGATGAAGACGCGCGGACGCGTGCTCTTACTGATGACGTCGGCGATGAAGGCGGCAACAGCAGGAGGAACTCTGAAGTGCATGGAAGCATCTTCACTTCCCACATCCAGCCAGATGCCTCGGCGCGCACCGGACCAGCAGGACAAGGGCCCAATACACACACCGATTAAGGAAATCTGGAGCTTTTCGGGCCCTAACAACAAACAAAGTCTTAATAAACCAGACCGCTGAGCACCAGAAACCCCAGAGCTGAAGAGGACATCACTGCAGGCCTTCAGGCAGGCGTGTGAGCGGAGTGGATGCCCGGCTTCGTGCGCAGGTCGCAAACATCAGCCGCGAAGATGATTAGTGCAACCGAACGCTAATCTTGGTGATTTTATTTGCAGTCACTTGACTTTTAACTCCAACCCAGTTTTTTTTTTTTTTTTTCCTCTTTTGCAGGTGATGAGCAGCCGACCTGTGAGGACATGGAGAAGCTGAGCCAGGGTGCCGCAGGTAAGCTCGCCGCACGGCCGCACGGCTCACGCACCTGCGCCCGTGTCATCCCTGCACCGGCTCCAGCCCCAGCTGGGGTCACCAGTCCACCGCCGGTTCCGGAGCGATTTGCAAACTTCATCTCCCTACAGAACAACCTCATAATTATCACAGAGTACACACTGGCAGGGTTAAACGCCTGGGTATATAAAGAGACGACATCCCTCCTTCACGTTTGGGTTTTTAATTTCAGGCCGCAGTAGACAATGATCCATGCAGTTCTACTGTGGGATTACCCACACACTGATGAGACGCTGAGCTCTAATAAGAAGGAAATAAGAACTGTGTTTTGGTGACAGTTCCCTGCTGAATGACTGATGAAACAGAATGTGCGTCTCTTCTTGTCCTTTTTCGAATCCAGATGAGGATATGGAAGACGTTGACACACCAAACCAGACACCAGGTACTACTGTGATATTCTCTAATGTGTACAAGATTTGAGCGCGTGTGAGCCGATACTCCAGACAGGGCTGGAAAAGCTCCCGCTTGGGGTTGGACTCGGTTTGGATCAGCTGTGTTGTCCTTGGACACATCTGATTACAGCGAGCTTGTCAGACACAGTCATTACTAACGAAAGCATAGAGGCGCAACGTAGTACGAATGTCTGTTCAATGAGACACCTCACTCTGTCACATGTGTTTTAGCACACACGCACACGCACTCTCTGAGTATCGGGACCTTCGATTCCTCAGGGCACTTGATTTATGGGAGGGAACCATTAGCATGAAACCCAGAGGGTAGAGGAGCTCACGAGCTCTGCGGTTCTCCCTCGCTGACTCCGCCCTCGCGGTTCTCCCTCGCTGACTCCGCCCTCAGTGTCTCTACCAGCCCGCAGCTGCTAGCTACACACGCATGCTTAAATACTTTTTACCTTCTGGTTTTTTGCTTGTTTTTTTTTTTTGTTTTGTTTTGTTTTTTTTTTTTTTTCCCTTGCGTTGAAGGCTTCGTCTTCATTGGCCCCACCCCTCGGAGGAGGCGGTCTGTGTTGTCATGCGCTCTGGTCTAAATGTGCGCTGGTCTACGCCCAAGCTCAGTTTAGCAGTTTAGATTCTGTCTTGATTTTCATGCTTGTCCATGTGCATGTGTACGTGTTGTGTAAGTGTGTGTGTCTGTGTGTGCATGTGTGCATGTTTCTGTTTGTGTGTGATTGTGTGAATATTTTACTTGTGTATGTGTGTGACCGTGTGTATATTTGTGTGTGTGTGTGTGTGTGTGTGAAAAATGGAGACTGAACATCAGGACTCAGAAACAGTGCTGATGCACTATACGATCTGCTCGCATTGTAAGAACCTAGTGAAGAAAGAGAGATTTATGTCCTTTATGTCCTGTGTCCATATGTGCATGTGTTTGTGTGTGTGTCGAGAAATGCATGTCCTGTGTGTCATGCTGGAGTACAGCTTTATGGGTACTATGGGAAACAACCTCTCATAAAAACTGTTTCCAGTTGGCCATGAGTGGCAGCTGTCTAGCTTAACGCAGAGCTGTGCAACGAGAGGAACTCTTCTGAGTTACTGAGATATTCTCAAATTTCTTATGGCATTTCCCCCATTTTTTTCCAGAAAATGACGTTCCAGGTGATGAAAACTCTAAGGAAAAGAAGGAAATACCTGCAGAAAAAAATGATCCAGGTAACTATTGCACACTGCCAGCTCTTGTCAGCCATCAATCAAATTTGTCTCTTTCCCAGTACTTTTATTAAGCGTTACTGTCGCTATACATCAGTGTTTAATTCAGAATCTATTTACATACATGTGTTTTTTGAGTGCATTCTCAATGTATTTCCACTGTTCGAAAGTCATATTTCAACAATCACTAGTAGAATGATGAGTCGTAGGGATTCAACTCATAGGCCTGAATTCAGAAATATGCAGAGAAACTGTCATAAATATTTTATGTATAATGACCAGACACTTTACAGCCAATTAGGCCAGGGGACATTTTGGAAAAATGAAGAAAAATTCAGTCAGTTAATGTACAAATCCACAGAAAATTAGAGGTGAATGAGGTTGACCAGGTGATGTCCAAGGTTCATAGGGCGTTCATAAAAGAATGGGAACTCTTGTGGACTACATCTATGGCATTTGCTGTCATCGAGTGCAACCTACATGTTTATCAGTGCAACGGTGTGTTTGCTCCCTGGGAAACGACCCCGTGACCACACGCGTTATTAGCGCCACGCTCTCTGTGCAGGCTTTTTGCAGTAGTTGTATAAAACACTGAGCAAGCGCAGGTATACACTGTAACTATGAATGCTGCCTCCCCATTCCACGTTCAACTTTAGAGAGAAAGAAAATGTGTGTGTGTGTGTGTGTGTGCAATGTGTGTGTGGGTGTATATAATGTGTGTGAGTTTGTGTGTATGCGTGAGTAATGACTGTGTGCAGGAGCGAGAGAGAGAGACAGAGAGTGTGTGAGTGGTGTGTGTGTGTGTGTGAGGGCGAGAAAGAGAAAGAGAGAGAGTGTGTCTGTAGTGGTGGATGTGGCAATAGCAGTAAAGCAGGAGATAAGTGTTCCTAATCCAAAACCAATTAAAGGCCTTACATTACAGTGCATTACAGTACAGTACATTACAGTACATTACAATACATTACTGTACATTACAGTACGGTAGATTACAGTACATTACAATACATTACAGTGCATTACAGTACATTACAATACATTACTGTACATTACAGTACGGTAGATTACAGTACATTACAATACATTACAGTGCATTACAGTACAGTACATTACAGTACATTACAATACATTACTGTACATTACAGTACGGTAGATTACAGTACATTACAATACATTACAGTGCATTACAGTACAGTACATTACAGTGCATTACAATACATTACAGTGCATTACAGTACAGTACATTACAGTGCATTACAGTACAGTACATTACTGTACATTACAGTACAGTGCATTACAGTGCATTACAGTGCATTACAGTACGGTAGATTACAGTACCATACATTACAGTAGATTAGCCTAAAACAGTTGTTTCTTCCTTAAAACAGTACTTGCTCGCCAAGCCCCTGCAGCTTGTCAGCTCTCTTATCTGTGTTCGCACGTCCATTTTAATATATAAGGTGTCAACAAGAGATTAACCCCATCAGAGCATTCCGTGGCACTTTGAATAATGTGCACCTGGAATTTTGCCGTGTTCTGGCCGAACGCTTGAAGCGTGCGGCCATGCTGTGTGTGGCTGTGAGCCCTGCAGTCTGTAGCTCAGCAGCTGCTGTCGTCCATACTGGACAAATGTTCAGCTACCGGCCCACAGTTGGGCCGGAGTGCAGGTGGTCCTAGTCAGATGTGTGTGAGGCTTCTACTGAATACAGGCCAGAAAGAGGGAAACGTGCACATTCCATTCCATTTGAACATGTGCGTGAATTAACACTCTGTAGTGGACATGTGCTTGAATTAATTGTAATGAAAACGTGCATGAATTGACTGTGAATTGTTGTGAAAGGAACTTGGTTATTCTGTTCTACAGCCATCACATGCACATTAGTCAAATCAGATGGTTACACACAAGTCACACTAGATGAGTACACACTAGTCACACTAGATGAGTACACACTAGTCACACTAGTCACACTAGATGAGTACACACTAGTCACACTAGATGGTTACACACTAGTCACACTAGATGGTTACACAGTAGTCACACTAGATGAGTACACACTAGTCACACTAGTCACACTAGATGAGTACACACTAGTCACACTAGTCACACTAGTCACACTAGATGAGTACACACTAGTCACACTAGTCACACTAGATGGTTACACACTAGTCACACTAGATGGTTACACACTAGTCACACTAGATGGCGACACACTAGTCACACTAGATGGCTACACACAGGCACTAGGTGGCTACACACTAGTCACACTAGATGAATACACACCAGTCACACTAGATGTCGTCCACACAGAAGCAGAACAGCAAGCACTGAAAGGACCCAGAGCTTCGGCTGGATAGACAGGACCAATAGCGTAGAGCCTGACACACTGAGCAACCCGTGAACGATTCTCCTTTAATGCAAGTTAAATTAAATCTTCACTTTACTAAGGAGCAGACACACACACACACACACACAAAGTCTCAGCATGCAGCTATCAGGCAGGAGGAGGCGGGTCATGTCAAATTGAGGCCCAAGTCACGCTTGCTTTTTTAAGACGGCAAACAGTCACACTAGAGTGCTCACCCAAGTCTCTCACATTAGGGGGGCCATGCCTACAAAAACAAAACAAAACAACAAAGAAAAAAAATGCCCCTCTTACCTATTCCTGGGGCACACAGCTTCCATCTGCCCACTGCCCTTTACCTCTCACACGGCTGCTCCCGGATCAATAAAGCCCCGGCCAGCTCTCCGGGAGGAAAGGCATGCCTCTCCTAACCAGCTGCCCCGGAGTCAGAAGCACGGGAGAAAGAGGGACTTAAAGAATAGGTGTGAACTCAGTCTGCCGGCAAACATTATTCTTTATTCCAAAGGAAAAATGAAAGGGCAGTGGACTGTAAATTAATTATCAGCAACTGGAATATTTATGAGTGGAAATATTGTTTGCTTTGTGAGAATAAAGGACTGTATGAGGACCTTGAGCTAAGAGTGTGTGAGAAGAGCAGTATTGTAGAATTATATAAATGAGCAATCTAGCTTTTCAGAGTCAACAGTGAAAAGGAGATGGATTGTGAGTGTCTAGATACATCTAACTGTGTGTGTGTGTGTGTGTGTGCGTGCGTGTGCGTGTGTGTGTGTGTGTGTGTGTGTGTGTGTGTGTGTGTGTGTGTGTGTGTGTGTGTGTGTGTGCGCGTGTGTCTCTTTAAGTGGAGGCTGAGAGATCAGCTGGAGAGAGTAAACCCGAGGAAGACAAAGAGAGACAGGGGGAGAAGAAGGAGGATTCAGAGGATGGTGCTGGTAAGCTCTCTGCTCATCTTAGAGTAAAGCACCAGTACTCACCCCACACTCACCAGTACTCACCCCACACTCACCAGTACTCACCCCACTCACCAGTACTCACCCCACACTCAACAATACTCACCCCACACTCACTAGTACTCACCCCACACTCACCAATCCTCACCCCACACTCACCAGTACTCACCCCACACTCACCAGTATTCACCCCACACTCACCAGTACTCACCCCACACTCACCAGTACTACCCCAACACTGGCCGGTACTACCCCAACACTCGCCGGTACTACCCCAACACTGGTCTGTACTAACCCATTGCTCGCCTGTACTAACCCAACACTCACCGGTGCTACCCCAACACTCGCTGGTACTAACCCAACATTCATCGTTACTAACCCAACATTCACCTGTACTAACCCAACACTCACCAGTAGTAACCCATCATTCATCAGTACTAACCCAACATTCATTATTACTAACCCAACACTCATCGGTACTAACCAGTCATCAAAACTAACCCAACATTCATCAGTACTAACCCAACACTCATCAGTAATAACCCAACATTCATTATTACTAACCCAACATTCATCAGTAGTAACCCAACATTCATTATTACTAACCCAACATTCATCAGAACGAATCCAACACTCATCAGTACTAACCCAAAATTTATCAAAACTAACCCAAAATGTATCACATTTTTCACTGTTGACTCTGAAAAGCTAGATTGCTCATTTATATAATTCTACAATACTGGTCTTCTCACACACTCTTAGCTCAAGGTCCTCATACAGTGCTTTATTCTCACAAAGCAAACAATATTTCCACTCATAAATATTCCAGTTGCTGATGCATGTTGCATACATAACATTCATTATTACTAACCTAACATTCATCAGTACTAACCCAACACTCATCTGTACTAACCCAATGTGCATTATTACTAACCCCACATTCATCAGTACTAACCCAATCCTCATCAGTACTAACCCAACATTAATTAGAACTAACCCAACACTCATCAGTAGTAACTCAACATTCATTACCATTTGCTATGGAAGAGTCACCTCTTACGCTGCTTACGCTGCTACAGGGTAGCCAGTAGCACTCACTGTGTGTGTGTGTGTGTGTGTGTGTGTGTGTGTGTGTGTGTGTGTGTGTGTGTGTGTGTGTGTGTGTGTGTGTGTGTGTATAAGTGCTGAAGGCGTACGTGTTCTCCAACAGAGGATTCACACTAAGGCAGAGATATCCTCTCTCCATTCTGGAGCCAGGCTCAAATTTGTCTCTCTGCGCCATTATTAAAAATGATAACTGTAATCTCATCGCCTGCTGGCTATCCAATTTGAAGCGGCCGGTTTTGAATAGGATCATAAAAAAGGCACGGACTGTTGGGGTGTTGGCCTGTTTGAATTATGAATAAAACAGTTGGAGAACTAAGTAAGTTAGAATGGAGGAGGGGGAGGTTTTTTTTAAATTCTTTTAATTCCTTAATATGTCTTCCTCTCGTGGGGCCAGAGAGGGAGACGTGTACCGAGGAGAAGATACCGGCTGCTCATGCAGATCAGGCACAGACGGAGCAAGAGAGAGGTAGGGGCAATACCACTGCGTCAGGCCAGCCACATGGGTCTCTGTAAGACTGCCAGACATTCACCCAGGTCCAAAAGCCAGCCGGATACAAACCACGTCCACCGGCTGTGGGTCATCTTTAGAGTTTGCTGGTATACAAAAAATAAATCAAATAAGAGATATGGGTTAAAGCTTTAGACTGATAACAGATTTATAAATACACACAATTGATCATTGTCAGACATATAGCCTATACCTTCCCTACATTTGCATAATAATTAGTTTACACTGATTATGCAAATTAAGTTGTTTACATGTGTTTTTACTAATGCAAATATTTTTTTCAGTATGTGCACTGCTCACCCTACTTTCATGGGATTAAATGGTGAAACACTGAAATGTGGAAATCTAAACTGTAGATGTGCTCCAGTAAATTGAAAGATCTGTTTAAATCTGTTTTTGTGACTCTGACCTTAATGTGAATGACAACCTGATTAAGGGGCTTAGATTAAAGTTGCATTAATCAAAGTGTTTCCTTAAAGCATTTATAAATTGCTTTAAGGAAATTTTCAGTGTGCACCAAGCCTGTTTGGCCTGCAACCACATGTAAATAGATGTAGTTTTGCTGTGAGAAAGTGAGGGAAACAAGGGTGGAGCAGCCCCTCAGGGTGTATGTGAGGTGGAGCAGCCCCTCAGGGTGTAGGTGAGGTGGAGCAGCCCCTCAGGGTGTAGGTGAGGTGGAGCAGCCCCTCAGGGTGTATGTGAGGTGGAGCAGCCCCTCAGGGTGTAGGTGAGGTGGAGCAGCCCCTCAGGGTGTAGGTGAGGTGGAGCAGTTCGTCAGGGTGTAGGTGAGGTGGAGCAGCCCCTCAGGGTGTAGGTGAGGTGGAGCAGTTCGTCAGGGTGTAGGTGAGGTGGAGCAGCCCCTCAGGGTGTAGGTGAGGTGGAGCAGCCCCTCAGGGTGTAGGTGAGGTGGAGCAGTTCGTCAGGGTGTAGGTGAGGTGGAGCAGTTCGTCAGGGTGTAGGCCTGGCCTAAAGGTGCCACACTCGCCCACACACGTCAGGTCTAGTATCCTGACACAGTTCCCTGGCTCACCTTTGGCTTGGCGTCCTGCGTCCTGCGCTAGCTGTCTGTGTCGCCTGCAGTGCACATAGAATTGAGAACTCTGTCATCTGCTATATTTTTAACTGTGACGTATCCTGCTTTTTATTTGAGTTTATTTGAGTTTTATCGTCAATGGAGGACACTCTCAAAGTTCAAAGTTTATTTGTCACATACATAGTCATACACAATATAACTGACAGTGAAATGCCTCTGGTGACTGCTCTGCCCGTAGCCGAGGAGAGATACATAAAATATGCGGATTAGGGAAACGGATGCGCATTAATGAATAAATATTGTCCAAATAAATATTAATTGGAAAGGGATTGTAAGGATATGCACATATACAATAAAATTACAATTTACAATTTTTACAATTTTACAATTTTTTACAGTTTGTTATGATGTTATTGAGAGTCCCCACAGTTTATCAGTTGCCCTGATTCAAGGCCCGAATGGCCTGCGAGAAGAAGCTCCTCTTCAGTCTCTCTGTGTTGGTCTTCAGGGAGCGAAAGCGCCTCCCTGACCTCAACAAAGAGAAGATCTTATTGTTGGGATGGGTGGGGTCCTTCACAATCCTCCTGGCCTTGGTCTGGCACTGCTTGTAGTAGATGGTCTGCAGGTCAGGAAGTTCTGTATGAATGATGCGTTCTGCTGAACGCACCACCCTCTGGAATGCTTGTCTGTCCTGCTTGGTGCTGTTCCCAAACCAGGCTGTGATGTTCCCCGTGAGGATGCTCTCAGTAGTGCAGGTGTAGAAGTTCCGCAGTACCTTGGAGGGCAGTCTGAAGTCTCTTAGGCGTCTGAGGTGGTAAAGATGCTGACAAGCCTTCTTTGCCAGGGAGTTGGTATGGCGGGACCAGGACAGGTCCTGCGAGATGTGAACTCCAAGGTACCTGAAACTGTCTACTCTCTCCACCGTGGTTCCATTGATCCTCACGGGTTGGTAGTGCCGCTCCTGCTTCCTGCTACAGTCCACAATCAGCTCCTTTGTCTTGCTGACGTTCAGGAGATTATTTTCCTGGCACCAGTTCTCCAGGTGTTTAATCTCCTCCAGGTAGGCCCTCTCGTCGTTGCCAGAGATCAGGCCCATGATGACGGTATCGTCAGCAAACTTGATGATGGTGGTAAAGCTGGAAGTGGCCACGCAGTCGTAGCTGTACATTGAGTAGAGCAGGGGGCTTAGGACACAACCGTGAGGAGCTCCAGTGCTGAGGGTGAGGCTGGATGAGACACAGTTGCCCACCCGTACTGATTGTGGTCTGTCTGTTAGGAAGTTGGAGATCCAGTCACCCAGGGATGAATGCAGTCCTAGATCCTCCAACTTAGTAGTGAGTAGGGAGGGGATGATAGTGTTAAATGCTGAGCTGTAGTCGACAAACTGCATTTTAACATAATCACCCCTCCCTTTGTCCAGGTGGGTCAGTGTGGTGACGCAGATGTGCAATTGCATCATCAGTGGAGCGGTTGTGGCGGTATGCAAACTGCAGTGGGTACTCATTGCTGAAATCTTGGGTTAGGCTTGATGTTGTGAGACTTCATGTGTCATGAGTAAAAATCCTTTAGTGCAGGGATACTCACATCAGGGATGTACTATGTTACCCTATTGGAACAACACACACACATTCAGAGACATGTCGACACACACACACACACACACACACACACACTCAGAGACACACAGGCTTACCTGCACAGCCGTTTGTATGCCTTGGGGCCAGAATAAGTGCTTGGAAAGGTTTCATTCGTCTACTCTCTCCCTCTCTTCGTCGGTCTTGACCGTTTTTACTGATCGTTCTGTTTGTCTGCTGTAGTCGTGATGAAGATTTACCGAAGTCACTAGATATTTTCTTTTCCAGCAGAAAGTCTGAGGCATCCTGCACAAATCTCAAGACTCCTCTCAGTCTCAGACAGGAAGGCACATTTATTGTTTATTTAAGTGTTTGTTGACTTATTTATTTGTTTATTTGTCTTTTTTTTCTGCCTGAGGTTTGGGGCTCTTGGGTATCCCTATTTTTAACTTTTTACTAAGGTTATCATTGCGCTTTATATATCATGACTGTAAATCTGTTAACAGCTGAGGCTAAACATGAACATAAGGCAATGCCTGATTTCTTCTACGTATTTTTCTTTAGTACAACTCTAGAATAATAATTGGTTTGTGGTCCAGTGATCAAAAGATATTTAAATCTAAACATATATTAAAGTAGTATACTAAAGCACAAGTAAAGCGTGCAGTGTCTATGGTTGCAACACATCTGGCCTGTGACCCATGACGTCACTAAACTCTTAAGAGGCTTTGCCAGCCATTTCAGTCCCTGATTGTTTTGAAGGAGGTTCTTTTTCCATTCTCCTCGACCGCTTGACTGGATTAAGGAGATTAACTCAGCCAGAAAGTCCTCCCGCAACATGAAGCCTCGTCCCATGAATCTGCAAGCGTGTTCTTTTACACCAGAAGAGGTTGAATATGTGCCATTAAAGTTGTTTGGTGTGCTTAATGGCTGTTTATACCGGAAAGATGAGGGCAGAGAGCAGAGACAGACATGACCACGCTGTGACACCGTGTCTACTTTAATTCACACTTAGAGTGGTTTTTGTTTGTTTGTTTATTTCACACTTATCTCTTGCCATCATTTTGATTAAAGTTCATTTCTGTCTCATCTGGAGTAACACTACATTGCTAGCTTTTGACCTTTTTATTCTGAGTGTTAATAAGGGATTTTGAATCTGGTGATGGAGGCCTCATTTTTGTACTCTGGAGAAAAGGTTTCTGACAATAGAAGATTGCTTTCCACCCCACACACCACTGTGGAGATTGAGGCTAATTTTACATTTGTTGTAGTTATTATTGAATACATCAAAAAACTTTGACAAACTTTGCCAGCTCATAATGGGAGTTGTGACACTGTTCTGTCAGGCACAGCGTTTCTGCAAGACCTTTTCTGTATTCCACATCCAGGTATTTCTCAGAGACTTGACATTCCTGCGTTTATGCTTTTGACTAATATCAAATTTAAAAAACTAAAATATTTTTTAAAAGTCACTGCTGGGCATCATGTTCGTGTAGAAAATAAACCGTGTTGATTTCATTTTTGTTATTTATTAAAAAAGGGATGTCCATGGGCCTCCAGTGAATTGGGTGTACAATTAATTTTTTTAAATCTTAAGCGAATTCCGCAGCTGTCCAGGTGATGCTAACTCTGTAAACGGACTTGGGGGATTGGGGGAAGGGCTGTCTGCTGATTTATCATCGAATGCCCAAATTGAGAAGCCCTTGCATGTAGCCTAATTTTGATACATGTCTCTGTGGCCTTGGCTGTTGCACCTGGCTGCAGAAAAAGCAAAAAAGAAGAGACAGCAGTACACTTGGTGTTCCACAGCCATGACGCTGATCTATAGCCAGCACGGCACAGCAAGTTCGGCAAAATGGCCAACGCACAGAAAAAGCACATGAGTAAGGAGCACTTGTGCGGTGAGCAAAATTTTGTCGGCTCTTTTTCATAACAATTAATCTTTAAGCGTCGCATTCTCTCCTCTTGTTTATACTGTCTTTTATTCTGCATTTGTATCACTTTGAAAGCCAACCAGAAGAACAAAAACCTAGCAGATACTTTACCACCTTATCTATTTTAAAGGCCTTGAAACGGGTGCGTGCCAAGTCTTTCCTCGGTCCCTTGCTGGCTGGAGTTTTGGTGCTGCTGGAAGGCTGTTTCTGTGAGTCAATTTTGCCAAAAGTGTTTTGCAAGCGTGCGGGAGCCGGGCGAGACAAGACGGAGTTACGCAAACACCAATATTAAGCACACGAAGCTTTGCACCAGCAGGGTTTGTTTTTATATTGGCTCGTAAGTCCATGGTGTGACTGTTCACAGGATATAGATGTACATATGATAAAAATCCTGTGCTCGTCTACTGTTTTGATATTATTGCTCTATATTGCTTTCGGCCTTATGGTAAATGAGAAAACACAGGTCAGCGTAGCGGGAGCAGAGCCTGTGGCTATGGCTTCCCAGTCCTCACGGTGTCTATGTGCTTCCGGTCTGCAGGCTTCCTCATCGTTCCCTTCTGCTGGTTTTATTTCCCTGGATGAAATGATGACAGTTGTGCTTTGCATGCGTTCATCTCCCTCTCTGGGATCTGGTTGCTGGAGATCTGTGTCAAAACAGCATGTTTACCCAGCCTGCTCCCTGCTTAGCTATTCAGCCCGGCATCCCCTCATCTTGACCTGCTCTTTGTGCGGCGCTGAAGTGCCTTCTTCATTCATCCCGGGAGGGTTCTTTCTGATTGGCCGTCTAAGGCGCCAGCCCCCTCCCCTCGACCGTGTTTGCGTGCCGCAGCAGGATGCTGACGAGCGGCGGCAGTGGTGACCGTAAGCCCTCCGTTTGTGATTCTGTACGACTCGCCGCGACTCGGAACCTGGAGTGTGTTTGACTCACAGTGGCTCTCCAGAGGCAAGAGTTGGCTGAGTTTTTAAGCACGTACGCGGGAACCTTTGTGCAGCGTCTTGGTGAAACATGACCGGCTGTGGGGAGTGCGGAAACCTATGAAATAATGGGGAAGTGTGCTCATTCCTCAGCTGGCCAGCATCTATACCTAACGCAGAAGTGAAACTTAATCAAGAAATGCTTTTGTGAGACACCAGGAATATAAAACGCTCCCTTAATAATGAGCAATCTAGTTAATATAGCAGGAAGCTCTCGAAAAAAAGAATTTTTAATGAAGGGTTGACTATCAAAAGTGATGCCTTTTCTAATAAAATGACCCAGCGTGCATTGTGTGGACTTCCTGCTGAACATGGTCGTGATGAACACGCTCCCTCTCCACCTACAATAATGGAGCGCGTCTGTCTGCTGCTGATGGACATTAGACTTCAAACACACAGGCTGCTGTGGTCATTTGTGCTCTGAGAAGGGACTGAGCCGCCATTGTGTGTTCCGTCCATTACAGAGTCACCCGGGGGCCATGTGGCTCAGTTAGCATCAAAGCCGCCGGGGGGGTGCAGACGAGACAGCTCTCGCTCAAATAAGCTGGAAGGAACCTGTTTCTCTGAGAGCAGCTTTGAAGTTGAGCTTTTGATCAGCACCATATCCTTCCTGCTGCCCTGTCAGACAGAGGTTCGGCACATTCGAAGTGTTCGGTGCACACGTGAATACACTCAGACAAAAGAAAGCAGCAGTTCGTAAGGCAGGCGCTGTGTTTGTTTACAGGTAGAGCGGGTTTCGGCGTGCCGGATTATATCTTTCTCTCTCTTTTTTTTTTTTCCATCAAGCCCAGTGATAATACCCACAATGCAATGTTGTGTTTTGGAGGGTTCATTATATTTTTTCTTTTTATTTTACGCTGAGTTTTACATCCACTCTGTCTTTGTGTGTGTGTTTGTCTCGCCACAGATGGCGCTAAGTGTGTGGGCCTCCAGGACAATGAGAGCCAAGGTGGAATGGAGTCTATGGAGGTAGAGGGTGAGTCTACACCGCCGTCGCCGACGCTGGGCTCTTTCACCCAGTACAGTACGGTTCGCCAGGCATTTTTCTGAGCTAGGGCTTTCCCCGGGGCCGCCTGTGACCCCACATGCCTGTGAGCGAGCGCGGATTGGCTCAGCGGGGTAAAGCGCAGCACTGTTTCCCAACGACTGCCCTATAACACCCTGCGGAACCTCCCTCATCAGTCACTGCCGACTGGAGCACTGTGTCGGCCCCGTTTCCATCAGCTTTTTATTCAGATTTCAGTCTTTTTCTTGCCCTGATAATAACGTGTATGTGGGGAGAGAGAGGGTGAGAGGGGTCCAGACGTAAATGGGCCGAGACTTGGCCGAGAATACCCGCACAGCTGATCGGAACTCTCGTTATAACAATTCAGTCCCCCGCTATAAAACGCAGCTGAGCTACTGGAAGGGCGTATTCAGCGAATCTCGAAACAGACTGTTTTCTTTTAGAGTGCCAGCTTCCTCCCAGACTGTGATTCTTGACAGCTTGGCTATAAAGTAACACTTTTGGTCAATTTCTTTCACCTGGCATTTCCCCTTGTTTTCTATGCCCTGACCATGGTCCACCAGCTTTAAAGGTTTTCTCAGCAAACCCCAATTTGCATTTTGTTTTTCCTGCATTATCCAGTGTGACATTTCTCTCTTTAAATGCATGATCTCTCAGACAGTGTGGGCCTTGTAGATCTGGGAGCTTTCACAGAGTTCAGGTATAAGCACAGACCTCTGATTATGCTAAGTAATTCACTGAGTGCTAGGCCTAGCTGCCTCCGACATGGGTTTAGGAGGTATTTAGGTCATGCCAAAACTTGGTCTCCTTCACATCTATGCTGTTGCTTCCTCTGTCATTCTCTTTCACTTCACTCTCTGTCTCTCTGACTTGTACTTTGACTCTGCTCTGAGTCCCTCTTTGACTCTGACTCTCTCTTTGACTTTCTGCTCTCTTTGACTCTGACTCTCTCTTTGACTCTCTACTCTCTGACTCCCTCTTTGACCCTGACACTCTCTTTGACTCTCTTCTCTCTGTGAGTCCCTCTTTGACTCTGACTCTTTGACTCTGCTCTCTCTGTGAGTCCCTCTTTGACTCTGACTCTCTCTTTGACTTTGCTTTCTCTGTGACTACCTCTTTGACCCTGACACTCTCTTTGACTCTCTTCTCTCTGTGAGTCCCTCTTTGACTCTCTCTCTTTGACTCTGCTTTCTCTGTGACTCCCTCTTTGACTCTGACTCTCTCTTTGACTCTGTTCTCTCTGTGACTCCCTCTTTGACTCTGTCTCTTTGGCTCTGCCCTTTCTTTCAAGCTCCCACTTTTTTATCCCTTTGTCCTCACAAACACAAGTTTGTTTTAACCTGCAAATTGTGGCATTTTCCCCTCAGAAAGCATGAGTGTGAAGACTACAAAAGGGTGTTTCGTTTAACCTTTATATTACATTAATCTCACATTATGTATTTTCCTATTTTGATCCTATATCAAATGAACCAACAAGCCAGCTCTTTATTTTGTAAGGGATGTGAGTTTTATATGGAGTTTCCCCTGCCTTTAATGATGCTATGTACAAACTGCTACATGCTCCTTCTCTAGCATCTCAGTGCATTCGGTGTAACCCTGAAACCAGGTGACCCCGTGTTCGCTTGTTGTCCTACTTAAAGGGCTTTGTGCTTTCCTAACAATGCCCTGGCCACCCGCGTTTGACTGGAAGCTCTCTTCGCTTTTCAGATGGGCCAAGAGCCCCGCTGAAGTAGCTCGGCTTACAATGCCAGCTGAGCCAGGCGGGTCTTGTAAGGTTATGTAAATGCTCCCCACAGTGCAGGGCTGCTTTTTGCTCTGTAGGTTTACCCGCTCCAACTCCCTCTCCGTCTCCGTCTTCCTCTCCATTTCTTCCTCTCTATACCTCTTTCTCGCCGCTGCTCTCCACATTGCCTGTGGTGACAAAGGCGACCTGTAGACAAGGAGGTCAGTCAGCTTTCCACTGAAGAGAAGTCTAAAGAGGATGCGCCTGTCTGCTGCAGTATTTACACCACTCAACACCCCACCCCCCCACCACCGCCCAATAAGGAAAAAAATCTCGATTGCTTCTTAGTTCGGTAGGTTTTAATTGGCTTCAATTGTCCAAAGAAAAGAGAAAATGGGATTTAAAAAAGTCTCCTGCATAATCAAGAGTCTCCCAGATGCTTCTCTTCAAGAGTGGTGGGTTCGTTCATTGGAACTATTACTACTCCAGGTCCTACGACTCCTGAATATTTACACATGAAAATAAGGGTTTGCTCTTCATGGTTACCACTTCATTAACTCCAGTGGCCTGGCTCTTTCTTGAAGTCCGCCTGGAAGCATTTCACATGAATACGGTTGGCTCTGGGAATGGGGGGTTTAATAAGGGTTGAAGCATCAGCACCATCGACTGCATCTCAGAATTAGCATTTATTTCTTTTGATTTTTGGTTTCCAGCCTTCAGCAAGAGGTTGTCACTCTCTCTGGCCTTTTCTAAATCACTTTCTAAATCACGTTCTAAATAGAAAATCCCACTGTGCTTTAAAGTGAGTCTCAGCGATTGAAGCTGTCACTCCTGTTTACTCAATTCGCTAATCTATCTGCGCTGACAGGGCATGTGTTACGTGTCTTGTATGCGTTACATGCATCATATAGAAGTTGGGACTGGTTTAAACAGTCACAAAGGTTAACTTTGCTGACCTGAACGTAAAACATGAAAACGTGCGCTCGTGCTGAAACTACTGTTCAGAGGAACGCCAGCAGATGTACGTTTTGTATCCAGCGAGGGGTTAAATGCCGCATCTTGCTGGCGCGCCAAGATATCGAGCGGCTTCGTTCGATAGGCCTCTGATGGATCCGCGCGTGTGCGCATTTTGACCCCGGAGGCCTGCATCACCCGTTCGTCGTAGTGGAGCGCTTTTCGATTAACCCCCGAAGTCGCGTCTGAGAGGCTTCCCTGGGCTGGCCTGTCATGTTTCATCAGTTCAGCCATGCCAAGCCACGGCCCTCGGTGGGTAGTCGCGAGGGGGCGGGGTGGGGGGTGGGGGTCTGGTTTCTGGTTTCTGCTTTGTCTTTGATACTTGGCTTCAGGAAGCTGCTTAGTGCAGAGCACAAATGGGGCGGTTCATGGACGAGCTCCGATACTCGGGGAAAATGACGACGTACCAAAACATCACAGTCTCCAGCCTCATAAGTGTACCCAATGAAGTAGCCAAGTTGTAGCGTGCCTTTGAGCTCTTAGCCATAGCCTAAAGCTTACACTCACTCTACATTATACAGAGTACGTTAAACCTGTGTGTCATAGAATTTTGCTCCGTATCATCGTATTATCTTATCAAAGCCACTCTCAGCTGAAGAAATATAGGGGTGCACTGGTGGAACATCACACACACCGAGAGAGACCCAGATGCAGAGACACAGTGAAGAACCCTAGGTGGGTTATTTTTAGTAAAGACTTGAGAGTGAATATTCACAGAAAGTGGCCTTTAAGTGACAGACGCTGCTCTAGTGCGCTTCTGGCTGACTGATGCAGCACTTGACAGCCCTCGTGGACTTCACTTCCTCTTACGGTGGGTGGGGTCAGCTGAGTTGACTGAGGCTACGGGTCGGGCTTTACTCTGACCTGAACATTAATTCGCCCACAGGCGTGAGTGTGAGCTCGACCCTCAGATGCTGTACAGGGTGTTGAACCTGCACTGTCACTAACATTCGCCCAAGGCTGCATTGGCATGTTGATGTAATACCTATCGGATTTGTTGTCAGGGTTATTGTTCGCAACTCAGGGTGTACCATTTACAACCCTGATGGGTGAAAAGCCTGTGTGGAAGGGTCTATAATTGTCATGACGGCAGTGAATTGGTTAGTGGGCTTAAACATTTGTTCCATAAACTTAGCATTGAGAGCCCGAACAAAATGTTCTGATTCGTTGTCATCCAGAAAAGCCCTGTGCTATAAAAGCATTGGTGCAAATCCATATTTAAAGGTGATAATCCTTTAGGCTCAGTACAGATAATTGGATCTCACAGAGAGAATAAAGAGGGAAAAAACTTTGGCCTGAGGGGACGTGGTCCAGTCAGGTGTTCTGCTGTGGCACTGCAACCTGGGATTCAAAAGTGTTGTGGGAGGACCATCTGATCAGCCGGAAGATGAGTGCTCAGTAGCAAGGGCCCCACGGGTGCCTGAGCCTTCATGTCAGGAGTTCCATCATGTGAACCCATGTGGACCCACCGAGCATGCGCTCCTGCCGGGGCACAGTTCTCCACCACGGCAGGACCGGAGGAGTGAGTTGACTCTTGCCTTACTCGCGTCTCTGTTATTTGTGTGATGCTCTCAGTTTGTGCTGACTAACAGCTCATCCCCTGGTCGTGCGCCACCTTCTAAACGAGTGGGAAACGGCAGATCTAATTTTCTGCCTGTCTGAGTATGAATTTGACTCATGTCCCCGCCCATCCAGCCTGGTGAAAAAGGCCCTGAAGTGACTGGAGAGCACCAACCACATAAAAGAGGCTTTAACGAGCTTTCAAACTCTCATTATTGCAAAGTGCTTTTATTACAGGCGAGAATATTAAGTAGGGGGAAAAGGCCAATTTATTGAAGCTAAGTACTGCCGCTCAGTTGTCTGAAATCAGCCGGCTGTCACACGGCACCGGCTGAATTACTACAACAGGCTTCACAAAATTCGAGTAAATCGAGGTCATTTCCAAAGCACGTGCGTCAGAGATGCGGCTGTGGCGCGTTTGAGAATTTACGCCGTTCACAAGCCTCTTGGAGAGCGCGTGACGAGGATCGCAGCAGCAGCATTTAGCGCGTGGCGCTGTACACCATGCTTGTCTGCTGGATCATTTGTGACACTTTGAATCTCGTTTTTTTTTTTAATGAACTGAATGATCTTTGGACGCCATTCCTGTTACAGTCAGCCCCCTGAGAGAAATGATGTGGCATGCCAACAGCTGTTCGACTAGCTGTTGTTTAGTGTGAAGTTTAAACTTTTTTCCTACCTGGCTACTCCAAGAACCAGCACACCCAGAGCTTCCTGCTTCCTTGCAGACAACGCGGCTCCGTGGCGTTTTCTCCAACTCCTACCTTTCCAGAATCCCTCACCCTTTTCACAATATTCCTGTTCCTACAACATTTGTGCACCTTATGTCTTTTCCATTCATTTGTTTTACTGGTTTCTAATATTGTCTTAACTTTTATTTTTAGTTCAGTTCTTCACTCCGCCTTTCTATCGCACCACCACACAAGTTTGAACTTTACTGTGTTTTTTTTATTTTTTTATTTCCTGTTTTAAACTCAGCAACCCTCAGAGTGACTGGGAGCTCTGCTGACATTGTCGTTTTTTAATTCTCCCAGGCTGAGAGTAACTTTGCTCTCAACTCGCTGCTCCTACAAATCGCAAGCTATAAATGTACTTCTAAATCAACCTTATATTTATCTTTCACTCACACGCCTCATTATGGAGTGACCCGTTTCACACCCTTTCTGTACCGCCTCGGTCTTTTTCATACTCCCAGTCTCCCTTCACGCACGCTCTAGTCCATAAGTATTTGAACACTGCCTTTCCTCTGTCCTGACCAAACATAGATGCATTGAAAGAGTTAAAGTACCGCCCAAAGCACCAGTGCTTCTTGACTCAAATCTGTACACACTCCCTTTTTTGTTCCCGTAAAACATGCTGATTTCATTTGTGTTATCCAGAGCCTTCACTAAAAGCCGTGAAGGTCCTACTGGTGATCTAAACTCATGTTTCTTTAGATATGCTGTGTGCTGCTTCTCCAAATGATAGACCCTGCATTTGTCTGTGCAGGGGCCAAATAAGAGAGGCAGGCAATTATCTTCTATTGAGCGAAGCCTCGATGCGGCAGCTGGGTGTGGAGCTGCTGTGTCGATTTGGATTCTAGTCTTGTTGTGTTTTTCCAGTGCCGGGTTCATTGTGTTTTTTGATCAGTACTGCTTATTAGGCTGACAATTGGCAGAGAAAGAAAGAAGAAGAACTGTGTAAAAGCGAGAGAGAGAGAGAGAGGGAGAGAGAGAGAGGGCTGCAGAATGGAAGTCGACTCTCAAACGTTTCCTGAAACTTCAGCGGTAGCATTCATAAGTCGTCTGTTCATTTGGCAGAGAAACATCTGCACAGTGACGTAATAAAAACAGCTGTGCTGTTTCTAAGTATTGGCACAGTCGAGTGAAAGTTGCCCATTTAGCTTGTGCCCAGTAATAAGAAGGAAAAGAACATCTAAAAACATATTGTCTGAGTTTCAAAAAAGATCAGGTATAGACTGGACTGTCCAGCTTCTGTTGTAAAGATATGATTAATCTAGCACTGGAAAACTGTAGTATAAAAGAAGCTGAGGCTTTGGGAGTGTTACAAGGCTGTTGACCCTACATTAAGACAAGTTAAATGGATATTAAAATGGAAATGTAAACACTTCTGTATTGAATTGGGATTCATTTGATTCTACATATTTACTTATTAGGCAAATTATGAGCAATTCTAACTATTTGAAATTAAATATATGTTAAAATAAATCTGTTTTAATTCCCTTGTCCTATTATATTAAAAGGATTTGTTCAAACAAATGGCATTGCTTCAAAATGCTACAGTGAATTAGATCATTTATTTTTCAATGTCACTGTAAAGTAACCAAACTGTACGTATCAGATTGGCTTTGTGTTTGAGTGCCAGGCAGCGTCTGCATGGACCTTGTGTTTGGGTGGCCATGCTGGTAACATCCTTCTGCTCCTTAATGTTGGACAGTTAGTGTTCATAGGCTCTGCAGGAAAGGACCGTTCTACATCTTACAGTTATAAACCCTTTAATTATAACAACATTCAATGCATTTAGCAAACATTCTTATCCAGAGCGACATACAATGTTCAGACATCTTACAGAGGTAGGTGAGTGTTATGAGTCTTGCCCCAGGACTCTTATTGTTGTAGCATAGCACACTTACCCAGACGGGGATTGAAGCCCAGTCCCCTGGGGCATTTTTACCCACTACGCCATACCAGGCACTATAACAGTACTGTAACGAGAGGAAATTACCACCCTGTACCATTACTGTCCCATTAGATGTCAATTTTGGTATTTTCCATACTTTTTCAAAAGTTATTTTTCTCCTTTCAGAGAGGAGATGGTTTTGTGGGGCATACGTGGAGCTTTTTTCTCACATTAAGTTTTGTCATCTTACGAGAACACTGCTTTTGGTTTTGGTTTTAGCAAATCAGTTATACTGTGATAGTCATCACTTCAGACATTGACATCACCTCTGAATCTCACTGCTTAAATTAGTGTGTGAGTGAAGAGGATCTATTTCACATGAGAAGCACCAAACTCTAAACACAACAGATGAGTCTTTCAGTAAAGGTTCTAAGGGTATGTTCTGCTTACGTTCTCTCTGTCTGTGATACGCTGCTACTAACTGACTAGTAATTAATTGAACTTTAGCATAAATTTATGGCTGTTTTGTTTAATATGTATTGTTGCTTTGTGTTATAGGTGATCTAGATGGAGACAAAAACATTGCATTGGCTGAGGATACTGACATGAGCAAAGGTGGGAAGTGTGTGTTTCTGTGTGTGTGTGTTTTTACAGTGAAGGCAAAGCTCGTCCTTTTTACATGCTATTTCTATTTCTGGTTCTAATTATTCCCTGACGTTGGAGTCATCGTTGGGGTAAACATTCCCTCCATTTGCCACCAGGCGGGAGAGGACGAGAGGCATGGCTGAGGGTTGAGGGAGGTTGTGGGAGTCCACCGTCTTGCTCCAACCTGCCTGAAGGCTCCGAGTCCAAACAGGACTGTCGGCATGACAACTACCTGCTCTGAATTCAGAGCAGCGCTGTCCAAGGCAGCGCCCGTGAAGGTTCCCCCTTGCGGAGCCGACTTGTCCCGCAGAGGTGTGAGCGTGTGCGCGCAGGTGTGTGCCCGGCAGCCTCAAAGCGTGCGCGGATGTTCTCAGGATGAGACCTGCCATTTCCAAGACCCAGGAGCAGGAGGAAAATGTCCTGTACTTCTGGACGAGTGACTCAGCGCTGGGGTCGAGTGAGCGGCTCGGCCACACACAACCCTCCTCCTCCTCCTCCTCCTCCTCCTCCTCTTCCTCAGATGAAGGCATTCTTCATCCCCAGCCTGTCTCACGTGGCCCCTGCATATGTTTGGGGTCATTGTCCTCAGTGCTGGCAGGCTATGGTGTACACGTGGGGCTTCAGAGCTGCTCACAGCGAGTCACTGGCCGGGGAAGGAGAGAGAGTGAAGTTCCCCCTCAGATACACTCCATCTGTGTAGACAGTGAACATCTGGGGAAAATACTGCCTTAGACTTGTGGTTCATGGTCAGAATATAGCACAAATCGTCTGGCATACTTGGCTAACTAATGCAGAGGATTTGATGGCTGCAGATGTGTGCAGAGGATTTGATGGCTGCAGATGGCTGTGTGTGTGTGCATGTGTTTGTGTATGCATGTGCGTGTGAGCGCATGCATTTGTGTGTGTGCGCGCGCGCGTGTGTGTGTGTGTGTGCGTGTGTGTGTGTGTGAAACGTATGGTGCTCATTCAGGAAAAGACCACACTTCTCCAACAGAAATGATCTGCACCGTTCCAGTGGATACCCTAATGCACACTATGAATACAGTTAATGTTCTGTGAATTCTGTATAGGCAGACAGCAAGACAATAAAACTGTGCTCCTCAACAGGAAGCTTTCATTGTTAGAGTATACAGATCAGGGCCTTTCGGTACTCTCACTGCAGGTTTTAGTGCAGTCCTAGCTCTCTAACACTTTTAACACTTTAAAACACTCAAATGTCCAGTACGCAATTATTCAGGATACGGTTTGGGAATTTGCAGTGCAGGGTTATTAATCTTGGGAATTTACAAAACAAATGCTCTTAATATGTGGGACCTTCAGGCAAATGGTTTTGCCCCGTAGAGTCTTTGTTTAAAACTATGTGTTTTGAACTTATTTTACTTGAATGATGGCTATTCTCTATATTGCATTGGTGGTAATCCAGCCTGGAAAAGCTTCACTTCGTCTGGTTATGTAAGCAAACCAAAACCAGACAGCAATCCAAAAAAAAAAAAAAATGAATGAAAAAAAAAAAACACCACAATGACAACAAGAAGCGCTGACAAAACAGAAGTGTGAAGATCTAGAAAACTGCTTATGCAGTTAGAAGAACATCTCTGAGAGCATCGAAGAGAGAACAAAAAGCAATGATAACATTATTGATTTTACAACAATTCCTGGAAGATGTGTTCTCTGAATGTACCCGTTACCCTTCTTGACACTGTGCAGTCAAAATTCTGCAATGAAAGCTGTGAAATACCATTCATTTCTTGTTTCCAATCTAAACAATGCTTTAATGCTTGGGACACAAAAGATTGATAGAACGATGAAAACCTTAACTGCTTTAGCCATGATGACTCCAGGATCTTATTCTGTTAATACAGTATATGGCCAGGAGTATATGGACACCTGACTGTCACACCTGTGCCAGCTAAACATCCCATCCCATAACCCTGGGCATTAATATGGAGTCCCTCCCCCCACACTCTTTGTAGATATTACAGCCTCCTCTGTTCTGCGAAGGTTTTCCACAATAGGCTGGAGTGTGTTGAATGGAATTTGTGCCCATTCAGTCAAAAGACCATTTGTGAGGTGTTGCACTGATGTTGGACGAGAAGCCCTGGCTTGCAACTGCCGTTCCAGTTCATCATAAAAGTGTTCTGTAGGGTTGAAGTCAGTTCTGCACAGTTCTGTGCAGGCCACTGGAGTTCCAACACTCCAAACTTGTCACATGATGTCATTATGGACCTCGCTTTGTGCACAAGGACACAATCATGTGGAAGCAGGAAAGGGCCTTCCTCAAACTGTTTCCAAAAAGTCGGAAGCATATAATTGGCTAAAATGTGGTTGTATGCCATAGCAATAACATTAGTCTTCAGTGGAGCAGGTGGTTTTAGCCCAAACCTTGAAAAACAGACCCCCAGACCCTGAGGAACTGCCAAACCTTACTGTTGGAACTGTTTATTCGTGCTGGTGGTGTTCTCCTGGCATCAGCCAAACCCAGATACACCCATCAGACTGTCAGATAGTGAAGTGTAATTCATCACTCCACAGAACGCGTTCCCACTGCTCTTAGAGTCCAGTGGTGGTGTGCTTTACATCGCTCCCGGCTGTGCTTGGCATTCTGTATAGTGATGTTAGGCTCGTGTGCAGCTACTCAGCCATGGAAACCCATTTCATGAAGCACCTGACACAGTTCTTGTGCTGATGTTGTTTCCAGAAGTAGTCTGGAACTCTGTACTGAGTGATGCAACAGAAGATGGGGGATGTTTATACAGTTCAGCTCCCGGCGGCCCTTCTCCATGAGTTTGCATGGTCTACCGCTTCGTTGCTGAAGTTTTGGTGCACATAGGCGCTTCCATTTCTCAATAATAGCACCTATAGCTGACTAGGACGGATCCAGCAGGGTAGAAATATCATGAACCGGATTGGGGAAAAGGTGGAATCCTATGAGAGTGTCATCTTTAAGGTCACTGTACTCTTCAGTACAACCCATTCTACTGCCAGTATTTGTCTATGAAGACCGCATGGCTATGACTGTACTCCAATTAATACACCTGTTTTCAATAAGTGTGGCTGAAACTCTCGAACTCAGAAATTAGGAGGTGTGTCCACATACTTTTGTCCATATTGTATACGTCTTATGTGCAACCTGCTAAACTCTGGGTGCCATGGAGGTTGTTAAGTGAATTTGATCTGAAACAGAGACCAGGATTTGGTACAATTGTAGTATTTGCTTCTACTCATTAAGAAATTGTTAGCAAGCATCTCTCTAGAATCTGTGCATGTCTGTGTTGGCTAATTTCTTTATTTTTGCACTCATATTAGACCTGTATGTAGGAGTCATGTTTATTTTGAACTAATAGGACCCTTCAGAAAATGAGTAAATAAGTCTCTATTTTTCGTTTTATTCTGTATGATTGCATGTTAAAGCGAAGTGAAGAGGAGCGTTCTGTGTGAGCTCGGGCTGTCCTGGGCCTATAGCCCTCGGCCTCTTCAGCATTGCCTTTTAAAAGGAAACGCTCAGTAGCCACCGTGATGTTTCACCGACTGCTTTCTCCCCTCTCGTTCTCCTGCTCAGCTCTAGTAGTGCACTGTTAAATTTCTTCTTCTCTCTCTCTCCCTTTCTCCCTGCAGTTGAAACACAGTGCCAGAATGTGAAGCCTCAAGAACCAAACCAAGCAGCTCAGACAGACAGCAGTGATTCCAAAGGTAACACTGCAGCAATACAAGTTTAAAAATATAAATTGACCAAAAAATAATAATTTTTTAAAATTCAGTAATGATAAAAACCACTATCCCTATAACACTGCCTGCCCCCCCCCCCCCCCCCCCAAAAAAAAGTTACACTTTAATATGTTCTCATGGCATTGTTTCAGCAAACCTATACAACGTCACAACATTTATTTCTGTCCAAAGTTGCGTAAATGTTTGGGCTGAGATCTTGGGAAAGTCAAACCACTCCGTGAAGTGTTCTCCGGCACATCCGAAAGACTTTCAGTGGGGTTAATGACTGTGCAGTGGTCAGTTCATGGAGAAAGTGATTCCCCGTGCTCCCTGAACCACTCTCTCACTGTTTGAGGCTGATAAATATTGGCATTGTCCTCCTGGAATATGCTTATGTCATCAAAAAATACAGTGATGGTGTAACCTGGTCAGTCAGTACAATGAGGTACTCAGCTGACTTCATTTTATTGCCACATAACATATTAATCACTTCAGTAATGGATAAATATCAATTATTAAGAGAATTACATTTCTCTTAGGTATTTGCTTATTTAAAAATTAGAGCCATGCCGAGTGGTGCCAACAGAACCGGATTTCTTGCCCTCTCGTTTTGAGCACATCTGTCACCGTTGCATAAGCATAGCGTGGCCGTGTTGATGAATCAGCTACCTGCAGTGCAGGGGTGAGTCTCCTGTCCCTCCTGCAGCCAGGACATAAGCAGATAGTGGGCAGGACCATTCCAGAGTGCACGGTAGGAGACAATCAGGCGTACTGGTGCAGGCTAGCAGTCGAAGAGCAGGCTTGCTGCGTCATTTTTTGCAGAAAAATGTCATGTTTGTAGAAAGAAGACTTTAACCCACCATTAGCAACCCAGGAAGTTTAGGAGTGTTTGCTAGTGTTGCCTGTTTTTTTTTTTAATTATTAACTCCCTCTTTGTCATCTGCAAGCTCTTATTCCAAACTATAGCCACATATCCTTCATGAATCTTGTAGGAGTGTGTTCAGAAATGATTAAATATACCACAGTTTTCCAACTATGATCTGTGGAGTTATTTTCCTACTGGAACATATAGTGCACAGGGACACGGAGAGTTACAACACTGGGTCTGAAGTTTTTATCTGCTGCATGAATGTTGGTGTGTAGGACATTTTCAGGCATGTTGCTGTTCTGTTACAGCTCCTGCAAATTTATGAAGGTCGGTGATCTTTTGGCTTATTTTATTTTGCTCCTTCCAACAGTGAGAGTCCATTCGGTGCACTCGTTCTTGTATTTCATTAGGTGCTTGTTTAGAAGTGTCAGAGCATTGTTTTGCTACTGTAATGTTTGAATCCCAACTCTGGTGTGTTGGTTGAGGATACTTCTTCCTGTTTACCTTTGTTTATTTGTTTTGAACTGTCTTTCAGATGGCGCAATGGATAAGAGCGAGCCAAAAAAGGCATGAGACGACAATCAGCCTCATAGGTACACACACCGGTAAACTGTGTGAAGGCGTATGTCAACCCCCCCGCCCCCCGCCCATACCACACAGTGGAGTCCCCCACAAACCCAGGAAGAGGAAGCCCCACCTGTTTACTCCTTCCTCTTCTTCCTTCCTGTCTTTATTTCCTCTTGGTTGGGTTAACTCTTAATCACAAATATATATGAAAACAGAGAAACATATCAAAGATGATTATATAGGGTTCTAAAATTGCTGCTTCATCACTTCCTCTCTGCTATGTCATTCTGGTGCTGGATTTGACTGGTTTAAATGTATGAATACTAAAGGCTATCGGGGCCTGTAAATCATCCCTCGCCAAAAATCTGCTCTCCATTGATTACTGCTTTAGATCGCACCAGTTTTGAATTTAGAACGCAGCACCTGCACATCAGTGACAAATACAACTGATTTTTTTTTTTTTTTCTCAAGTGATGTGTCAGTACGAGTGATCACGTTTGCATCTGACCGTGTGTATGGACTGAACTTGGATAATAGGAGACACGTTTTTAGTTCCAGGGCCATATGTGATGTTAATGTTGTGCATTCTGAAATGTGTTTTTCGTTAGACAAATTCTATATGTGCAGAATGTTTAATTTCCATGCCAGCTGTAGAGGAGCCTGAGTGAGCTTTTCAACAAGCTTTGTTTAAAGAGAATAAGAAGAGTATAATATAGTTATCATTGGTAGGTATATTTTTATTCTGGTTCAGATCCAAGTATCATTCCTTCTTGCAATATACCATCATTATGCTTTTGCACCCAGACAGGTTCACATTTTTGCAGCATTCAGCTCCAAACACTTTGCCACGCTAGAACACCTTGATTACAGCTCCTTTTGCTTCTAGATTTTCTGCATCTATGTGGGCGCCCCAGGTATGAGTGGGTGCCCCAGGTTTGAGTGGGTGCCCCAGGTTTGCGTGGGTGCCCCAGGTTTGAGTGGGGCCCCAGGTTTGAGTGGGTGCCCCAGGTTTGAGCGGATGCCCCAGGTTTGAGCGGGTGCCCCAGGTTTGCGTGGGACCCCAGGTTTGAGTGGGTGCCCCAGGTTTGCGTGGGTGCCCCAGGTTTGAGTGGGGCCCCAGGTTTGAGTGGGACCCCAGGTTTCAGTGGGTGCCCCAGGTTTCAGTGGGGCCCCAGGTTTCAGTGGGTGCCCCAGGTTTGCGTGGGTGCCCCAGGTTTCAGTGGGTGCCCCAGGTTTGCGTGGGTGCCCCAGGTTTGAGTGGGTGCCCCAGGTTTGCGTGGGGCCCCAGGTTTGAGTGGGTGCCCCAGGTTTGAGTGGGGCCCCAGGTTTGAGTGGGTGCCCCAGGTTTGAGTGGGTGCCCCAGGTTTGAGTGGGGCCCCAGCATTCCCTCTGCTCGTGCCGGTTCAAAAGCAGACATCGTCTCTTGTCACATTGCTGATCTGTTTGATGGAGTTTGTTAACAGATCGGGTTTCTCTGCATTTTCCCCAGTGCATGACAGCATCCCCCCCCTTTTTTTTTTTAAACTGGAATGCTCTCTCACACTATCGCTCAGTATGTTTCACTAGACAATGCCCATACTCCAAAAATATGCCTTATTTGGCCTGACACGTACTACATAATCACAAAATGGTGATGGTGAAACATGCAAATTCTATGTGTTGCTTTGAATGAATTAAATAATATAAGGTGATGAGTGGTATAGTGATATATTTAAAAAAAAAATCCTTGTATGATTTCTTGCATTCAAGATCTTTGGTTGATAAGGTAAAAATCTATATTTCATTCATTCTGTTGATTAGTCTTTTTTCATGGTGCCATGCTGATATAAAATGAACTTATGCCTTCATGATTTGATGTTTGCTTTGCTATACAACTACGAATAAAGTTTCAAAAAGTTCTTTCCATGGCTGAGTGGCGTTTCTGTGTAGTTTTGTTTGTGCAGTCTGAAAACTAGCTAGACACAATGTTCACAGTCCTTATGTTGTATTAAAATCCCTCACCATCAGTCCCTCGTGGTAACACTAGCTCTGCCTCACTCTTATGCAGTTCTGGGTTATTTGTATAGCGATGTTCACAGCAGAGAGTGTCATGAAACAGATAAACTCTGAATGAGCAATACCAAGGCCAGGAGTGGCAGGACAAATCTCCCAGAGCAGAGATGGCAGCAGAAGAAGACCTTGAGAGGAGCCAAGAACTTTTGTTTGGTGCCAAGGTGCCGACTTTCCTTAAACCCGTGTTGTCGAAGCTTATTCCATTTTTTTTCCCCTTGTTGGCGAGTCCTTGTGAGTGCATCTGCAGTACAGAACGGAAGGCCCTCGTTCAAGCATTGGGCAGTCATAAGTTCTATATCAGTAATATATCCGTTTTCACACATAAACAAACACCTGCACTAATGAGCAGACTGCATTAACTGCAGACCTTCTGCTACACTCACTACACTCACTACTAATCACATGAGGCTACCACTGGTTTCTTTCAGAATGAGAATGGATTGGCCACAGGGCCATGTGGGATGAATGTTCTCGTACTAAAAGTCTTTTTGTTGTCTTTGTCTTTTTGTGAGTCTGATGTGCTGTCCCTGGGTCAGTCGGTGTCATAAACGAACCCTCGATTCTTTTCATCAATGCATTGCTTCTGCAGGGGGCACAGCCATCTTTCCAGACCATAAGGACCAAAGACGACGCTGGGAGCCATTTAACAACAACAACAACAAAAAAAAAAAAACCCACTCTATATTCAGTGTGTGGTGCCATCAGAAAATCACGTTAGCGACGATGCCTGGTATTGTATATGCAGGGGAGCTCTTTTTTTGTGAAACAGGCAGGCTGAGCTTGATTCTCACAGCTGAGAAGCCAGGACAGACTTCTAGAAAAAGTACCTCTCTGGGAGATTAAGATTCATTGTCCGCTTTTACGCTTTGATCTCTGTAGTATTGTCTTCTGTGGGAGAAAGAGGAGCAAGCTAAAGATTTGCAGGCTGCAACAACACACAGTTATCTCCAGCTAACGAAGGCCAGGTTTCTTAAAAGAAAAAACCCTGCAGAGAAGCCAAAAATAGAAAAGATGGAAGCCATCCTTCTATGGCACAGTCTGCATGGGTGAAATTTACATAAACGGCATTAAAGGAGACAGATGCATGCAAATGCATGACACAGATGAAAGTGAGACGCTAGTAACCCATGCCAAAAGATGTTTACATTTTGGGCTCTTTGACTTTATCCATATTGAAAAAGGCACAAAGGTAGTTCACATGTGTGTTATCTAATGTTTATAGCCCAGTAAAATAGGAGATCACGACTGAATGCTTACGAGTTCCAAAAGGCCTGGATTAACTTTACAAAAGTAAAATATAAATGCAAATATACTGGTATTAGATTTTGTCCATAGCAGTTTCTGTGGGTGCCTGACTTTGAGGGCCAGATCGAACTGATAAACAGCACTGACAGTTTTATATGGTCCTATTTGCTCATTTTTAGCAAGGGCTTGTTTGTGCTTGTGCTCTGTGTGTGTGTGTGTGTGTGTGTGTGTGTGTGTGTGTGTGTGTGTGTGTGTGTGTGTGTGTGTGTGTGTGTGTGTGTGCGTGCGTGTGTGTGGCACCATGGGAGAGGAATCGATTGCCTTCACACTCGAGTGGTCCCCCACTCTCTTCATTTTAACTCATTCTCTCAATCCCTTTCCTCCTCTCTCCCACTGCTCCCCTCCTATGCTTCGTCTCCCAGCTTTCTAATCACTCGCTCTCACTTGTCAGTCTTTACTGGGGTTCACTTTCTTAATTCAGGACTCTCTCTCTCTCTCTCTCTCTCTTCTCTGTATGATGAAAATATCTTTGGTGAAAAATAAAACAACACTTTAGTGGATTAATGCCAGCACAGACAATAAATGCATGTAAAAGCTGAAATATAAATTCGGTTACATGCCATTTTGCTAGCATTTGTTTTTTATTTATACTGTCTTTTCAAGCAGGCAGATGTCCACAGGGCAAAGCACAATCCCATTTATATGAGAGTGGATGAAAGGGAAACAGCGACTGCGAAAGAAAGAGATTTGAATTGCAGTGTGCTACTGCCCCCTTCTGACGGCATTCAAGCATAGCATGTTCTGTGCATCAGCAGAATATGTATTTTCCTGTCCCTGAACTCATTTTATCTCTGTTTACAATATTCCACTATTGATACCCCTACACAAAATATGTTATGTGGAAAGCATTCTGCTAAATACTGGTGCCTTTACATCAGCTGTACATAGGAGAGAGAGAGAGAGAGAGAGAGAGAGAGAGAGAGAGAGAGAGAGAGAGAGCGAGCAGACCAAGAACAGGTGAAGCAGGCCAGTCACTGGGATGGAGGTATACAGGTAAAATAATGTTATATAAAATCAATTTATATATATATATATATATATATATATATATATATATATATATATATATATATATATATTATATGTGGATTGGTGAACAGTCTTACATTACATTACTGTGCTAACAACCAGGACCTGAATGCGAATGAGGCTTAAGGTTCTCATTATGGTCTTCAGGTGACCCAAAGGGCTCCTGCAGATCTGCAGTACCTTGTCTTAGCGCAACAACAGCACGAGCATGACAAAACATCCCACACTGGCTGTTCTCAGAGAAACAAAGAGAAACCAGTCCTCGCAAACTTCTACTTCACTGCAATAGAAACAGTACAGCCATGTGACCTGCCTTCAATCAGTGATACACACCCCATCCACTGTCACAGTAAAGCCCTGTCCGTTACTCGAGAGACGGCCCATCCCTGCCACACACCTTGCTCTCACAAGCATGCTGGCATGTGGTGTTGCACTATTACAGCATGGGACACCCCTTTCTTACTGCAACACCCACTGTGGCCAGTTGACTGTAATAACGCAGCTCCTTTCCATCCATATTTGCCCACACCTTTACGTATCTGCTGCTTTTGTTGTTTTGTTTGTTATCATGTATGCAAAATGTGTAGCCTGTAGTAATATTCTTCAGATACAGGGCAGAGTCAGTTTACAACAGCTGTTCAAGCAAAGTGATTGTTTTTTTTAATGGTGCATTGCAGTGCTTTGACTGTTCCTAAAACATTGCTTCCTTCTGGACTGAGACTGATGTAATTCCTGGGGTCTCTAGGAATCCCTCCAATTTAGGGATCACAGCCCCAGGTGCCCTTGTCAATGCTGGGTGAGAACAGATTTGTCAAACTGGTGAGAATGACTTGTAAAGAAACATAAGTATCCTGGACCTTTCCTCGAGTACACTTTAAAGTAGGTTGTAGGGGATCCGAGTCGAGCTGAGAATGTGGACAGATGTGACTCAATTAGGGCCTCGCTGGAGGAGGCGAAACCAGCAGTAGGAAAGAAGCAGTATGAAGGATCCTGGGGCTGTTCGCCACCTGCACAGTATGAAGGAGCCCGGGGCTGTTCGCCACCTGTGCAGTATGAAACAGCCCGGGGCTGTTCGCCCCCTGCGCAGTATGAAACAGCCCGGCCCGGGGCTGTTCGCCCCCTGCGCAGTATGAAACAGCCCGGGGCTGTCTGCCACCTGCGCAGTATGAAACAGCCCGGGGCTGTTCGCCACCTGCGCAGTATGAAACAGCCCGGGGCTGTTCGCCCCCTGCGCAGTATGAAACAGCCCGGGGCTGTTCGCCCCCTGCGCAGTATGAAACAGCCCGGCCCGGGGCTGTTCGCCACCTGCGCAGTATGAAACAGCCCGGGGCTGTCTGCCACCTGCGCAGTATGAAACAGCCCAGGGCTGTTCGCCCCCCTGCGCAGTATGAAACAGCCCAGGGCTGTTCGCCCCCTGCGCAGTATGAAACAGCCCGGGGCTGTTCGCCCCCTGTGCAGTATGAAACAGCCCGGGGCTGTTCGCCACCTGCACAGTATGAAACAGCCCGGGGCTGTCTGCCACCTGCACCTGGGGTAAGGCATGCACTTGCTTCCCGGAGTCTAACACAAATTACACGTCTCTACATGTTGCAATGTGTTGGTAACGTCTACACAGTCACTACAGTGCAATGCACAGTTTTAATTGTTTTTTTTTTTTGTTTGGTTTTTTTTTTGGGTCAGAATAAATTAATTTAATGTTTGCATATTTTTGCTAAACAGCAATATATGGCCATGTAGCCACACCTGCATGCATCGTCTGTCGTGTTTAACGTTTGTCCCAGTGACCACGCCTTTGATAGCGCTAGTCGTCTAACTTTACCTCAGGTGTAAGTTCACTGAGGATATCGCGCTTGGACCGCTCCGTCGTCCTTTTAATCGCCCGGAATAATGGCCGACCAAGGACTGACGGATGACGCCGCGGCTGCCGCTTGCAAGGACGGGAATCCGGTTACAAAAGTGAGACGACTTTACTTGTAAAATTCAAATGCGACAGACTTAGCTAGCTAACTAGCTGAGTAGATAGCTACTGTCTGCTAACACGACCGTTGCCAAATAAGGTCTTTTCTAGCTAGATAACGCTACCTAACCCTATCTGGTTAATTTCCCCTTAATGTTACTGCTTGGAAAAGTCGTAGTTAGATATTTAGCCAACAGCTTTCCCCGGTTAGTTGGGTAATAAGTTTAAAATGTCGCTATCTAAACTTGCTACCTATTTTAGCAAGCTATTTTTAAATGTCTACTTGCCGGTTGCCTTTCCACTCCAGTCTTGGCTCTCTAGGTTAGGTTAGCCGAATGGCTGGCAGAGTAAATGGCTCCAGGACACCAGTGAGGTTTTCTTTCTTGGTTTTTGGGGTGTAAAACGCCAGCTCAGCTAACCTAAGGTATCCCAGCTGGGTTAACTACAAGGAGTGGTGTGAGGGCCACGTCCAGTTGCCGGGATTTCCCTTCAGCTTCCCCGCCGCAAAATGTGGTAGTTGTGGTGTTATCTTATTGACGCCAAATTCTCACAAATATTGAGCTTGTTCAAAATAAATAGGATCTTAGACCTGTTAGAACTGTGTCCTCTCGTAAATGTAACATATGTATTTACCCCGGTCCCTAACAAACCGGTTCTTCTTGATTTAAGGTGAATTGTCTGGATGATTTGCAGGAAGCGTGGAGCGGTACCATGGGAAGGACGTGGGGCCTCTAATGAATTACAGCACTGCAGTATAAAGTCATGTAATGTTGGTTGGTTTTGCTTCTTCTCTTCTCCCACACACAGGACTTCATGATGCAACAGACAATGCTGAGGGTGAAGGATCCTGTGAAATCTCTGCATTTTTACACAGGCATACTTGGAATGACGTGAGTATCTGCCATAATCCAGGGTTGGAGAGTGTCGGTGAAGTGTCGACATTGTGCCGGTGTGATTAGAGGATGTCCAAATGCATTTTAATAAAAAGAACATTTTTCAAGCGTTACCAATCTTATCAGACTGCCCTCTGGATGCATTGAGGGTCATTCAGATTTCTGTGACTTTGTTTTGAGTGTTTATTGTTAGAGTGCCCAAACAGGTGTGTTAAATTCATCTGCTAGTACGTTTCAGTCCTGACAATTGCAGTTTTTTGTTTGTTTGTTTGTTTATGATCGATTGCATAAAATATTTACAGTGTTTCTGATGGACTATATGAAGATCAAAAGATAAAGGCTTAGTATGTAATAACCTTTCATAGCACTGTGTGCATTAGTGGGCTTCTGGCTAAATATTAACCATTCAGCTGAGAGAGCTCCTAGTTTCAGCATGAACTTTTGGGGAGAGAGAAATCCGTTTTATAGGTATTCTGATCTTGATGGGCTGTTGTCCCTTAATCTGCTTTACCAGACCTCCCATTGCTGCCTACCGGAGCATGAGAATATCAACAAGGAACAGCATGTACATTTATAAAGCCTTAAAGATCTAAATTTAATGTGACAGAGTGAGGGGTTTAAATGGGCCCCTTGCATGGAGCTCATGAACTGACTTATGCAGGAGCACCCCAGCCCGTTTATCTTTACACACTTCATACCAGCCAAAATAATCATGGCGTGTGCAGATATTTGACTGTAGTCCAAAACACTTTTTGGCAAACACTTTTCCTGCCTTTCATAGAAGAAAGCTTGGATTCCCCAAGCACGTTTCACATGTTCTGAAGGACATGGCATCGGTTTGAATGCCAGCTCTGCATTGCACACTCTCAAAGTACTATAACAGTTGTGAAAATCTCTTTGTCATGGAAGAATTATTATTATTTTTAAGATAAAAGGTGGAAGCCTTTCAAATCCTTTCTGTCAGTCAAGATATCTCTCCTCTCAAATGGCAGATGTAATGGACATCCCTCTCTCCCTACTGCCCTCTCCCTCCCTCGCTCTCTCCTTCCCCCAGCCTGTTGCAGAAATTTGATTTCCCTTCCATGCGCTTCTCTCTCTACTTCTTGGGTTATGAAGATAAGAAGGAAATCCCTGTTGATGTCAAGGAGAGAACAGCGTGGACCTTCTCCCGCAGAGCCACAATCGAGCTCACGCAGTGAGTGTGTAGGGCAGTGACTACGCATACAACACTCACGAGGAGGCGGCATGCATGTGTACTCTGAAACTGTCGATTGGACTGCTGAACCAAATTGGATCCTGTAGGGGGGGGGGGGGAAGACTCATGTGCAGGCCAAAAGTTACTTTTGCCCATACATTAATCCACTAGCTTCTGGTTCCCCAGGCAAAGGAATTCTGCTTTTGGGAAAGTGGATCATGACTGAGGATATATTTGTTTGTCTGTTTCCCTAATAAAGACCCACCCCTATTTTTGAAAAAAAAAATTCCCCCCTCCTTTTATTTTTTGGCAGTAACTGGGGTTCGGAGACGGATGAAAGCCAGTCCTATCACAATGGAAATTCGGATCCTCGAGGATTCGGTGAGTACTCCTGTGAACAGTCACATCTGCTCTGATCCTTGATCCCTCACTTTCTGCTGCACATGCACTTTAGATTAAGACTTCATGATGTAGAACTTGTCATGACTTCGGTCAAGTGTGTAAGTACACCAAAACAATTCGGGGATACAGTGTTCATCTGATCTGCTTTGCAGCATTGCTTTTGTGGTTTAAAAAATTGAGGTTTCATCTAAAATCAATTTTTTTTTTAATCTCTGTGGAACATCTATTCTGGTATTAATTACTAGTGTCTGTCATAATTACAGTGAACCCAAATAAAGGAGTTGTGTGACTAGTACTTTTAGAGAAACTCTTTTCAGTTCCTCTTGAGGACCCATATTCCAAAGTCCATGAGAATTGAGCCTGACCTCCTGGTTTGTGGATGTAATACTGGTGTCCTGGCAAGCTCTCGACGTGTACGTCTGTGTGCGTGTTTTCTAGGCCACATAGGAATTGCTGTACCAGATGTTTATGCGGCTTGCAAGATTTTTGAAGAGCAGGGGGTGACCTTTGTGAAAAAGCCAGACGATGGTGAGGATCTTCCCTGATCTGTGGTGTTTGGTGATCACACAATGTTTCTGAGCTTTGCGTGTCTTATGGGAACATTTCAGGAGCTGGTGTTGTAGATTTGGTTTTGTGAAGCAAAGTGTAATATCCATCAAGCAGTTGAACATCGCGGAAGTCCCTGTTAATCTACACACAGCGCCATCGTTACATTATTACCTAACTGCATTATTTTAGACAATGAGCACAAAATTGTATTATTTTAGCAAAGTTTGTTTTGGATAAGTCATATGCCCTGCTGCTGCTGTTAAAAAAAAACAAAATTAGCTGTTTGTTTTCTACCCATTCATTCTTTCTTTTTTGCTTACTGTCTGTCTCATAGGTAAAATGAAGGGTCTGGCTTTTATTCAGGACCCCGATGGCTACTGGATTGAGATTCTTAGCCCCAACACCATGATGTCCATCACCTCTTAAAAGAATCATACAGTCAGCTAATGGGCAGCTTCAGAGAAGATGAGATGTGTCCGTAATCCAGAGGGCGATCGAAAAAGTGTTACACTTCTCTCTCACCAAACAAGCGTCTGTGAGATTACAGAACACATGATTGGAGAGACCATAACAAAATAGCTGGTGCTCAATAGACAAGACAGCAGTGCTCAGCTGCTATAGCTTAGGGATCACTGCAAATTGGACATTAATTACGACACTGCCTAACATGGCAGGTATGACCTTATATGAGAGAAACATACAAGAATACTTTTAAAGTTATCATTGGCTGTTCCCATTATGTTTCAGAACAATCAACAGTGTTGTTTTGTTTTTGTTTTGTTTGAGCTAATATAAAGAACTCCTATTCATATTGTAACTACTATATTAATACTAGCTGTGATCATTAAAGCCAAATGCTGCTTGTAAAACTAATGCTTATTTATTGACATTTTGTGTCATCATTGACTCAAGTCAGTGGTCACCTATTTAGTCATGATGCCTTGACTCTTACTTCTACCACTGGCTTATTGTGACTGCAGGCTTACTTGTATGGGAAAGCAGTTTTAACATTGTTCTGACTAGATTTAATAGAAAATCTAATATAATTTACTTTTTTTTTTTTAATGAATTTTTACTAGTAATAATTAATGACTTCTCCTAGTCATGTTAATGGGGGGGAAGTGTTAATTCAATTTTTACTAGTAAAAATGCAATTCTTAATTTTATTTTCACTAGTAAACATTCAAGTTTGGATAGCAAGAATTTAATTTTTGCTAGTGAAATTTACATTTTTCATACCAATAATTAATTTTTTCTGCTGGAGAAAGTTAATTTTTACTAGTGAACTCAATTATTTTCACTAGTAGGAATTGTTAGTATCAAACGAAAGTCTTGATAATTTTTACATGCAAATTAAATGTTTTATATTTTTACAAGTACAAATTTAAATTTTTGCTTGTATCGGCCCGAGCGGACGATCGACGGTGACAGACGTTTATTGACACATAACGGTGGCACTCACGCATAACTTGAACGGCGCACATTGACGCCAAAGGTACCGTGAACAGAGGCGATGACCGACAACCAAACACGCCTACAGCGCTTTAAATGCAGAGGACGTAACGCGACCAAAGCAGGTGTAGGTGTGTGCTAATCAGCGTGGGCGTGGTTACACGCCAGACACAACTCCCACTGCACGCTTTAACACGTGACGGTGAGAAGGCGCCGTTGCTAGTATAAATTCAGTTTTTACTTGGAAGAATTACATGTTTACTAGTATGAATTACATTTTTGCATGTAATAATTCAATTACTGATATCAAATAATTTTTACATTAGAATTCAATTTTTGATGCACATTTTATTTTACCATTAATTTTAATAGGGAAAACATTTTACTAATAAAAATTCAGTTTTCAATAGTAAACATTCAGTGTTCACTATCAGGTTGCAAAAATAAACTTGGAAAATGTGGTGGGGATTTTTTTGTTGTTGTTACGGTAACAAATTAGATGGCTATAGCTACCACAAATCCTGAAGCTGTGGCTAGTATTGAAGCTACACAAAAATACCAGGGTCGAACAACTACTCCACATACTCTGCCATCTTCTAAAATGGGCAAGAAAACAAACGTTCTTGTTGGCATTAGCTGCGTTGAAAGGATGTACCTACAGGCTAAAAAAGCATGTTAATGTGCACATTAATCTCATGCACATAATCCACAAGAAATAATTTATACAAAAATACATTTTTGGTCAAAACCTTATAACAAACCATCACAAAACGATGTTCCAGACATTTGTTGTTTTTTGAAGCAACGGAATATAGCTTTTAGAGTCATTAAATGCTTTGGACATCATAGACCTATAACAAGTGTGAACAACTATGACTTGTTACATTTCTCTAGAAAGATGCATTTCACACCAAAACACGTTTAATGACTTTTGGTTACATATAAACCATTGAATGCTGAAGAAACTGGTGGGGTTCCCCTTTAATGGTAATGATCAACCGATCAAATCAAAATACGTTCCACAGTCCGTGATGCAGATAATTTCTCAGCATCTGAAAATGTCATTTATACTAGTTGTTATAGGATTAGGGATATCTGTACATATCGTTTGTGACGCTTCAACTGACAATTGGGATGATGTCATTAAAGATATCTTAAAAGATATTTGACTCGTCAAAGTATAATTGTCGATATCTGGAATTGCCTTTCTCATTATCAAGATTGTAAATGCAGATATCCTTAACTGTCATTCTGAATAGTCATAACTGATATGTTGATATGTAAAAATTTAGGGATTGCCAGATGAAACCCATTATTTGTTAAAACCGTTTGCCATATACTCATCCTCCCTCCCAAATTACTTTGAATCTGAAGTCTGCCATTTTCCAAATGAGTAAAGAAATCACAGCAGTCATGATGGTTGGCCACACCGTCGGGGAATACAAAGGGCATCACATTTGTGGTGGAGGAGAAGCAATTACCTGCACTTTACTGATTCTGCCAAGTAGCTGTCAGCACTTCAGGTAATTCAAATTATCATGCACTTTAATTCAGCATCTCCTGCAGTTAGCACTCAGTGCTGTGTTCGACAATTTGAGACATTTCAAAAGGAATGACTCAGCGTATTAGTCATCACAAAAGGAATGACTCAGCGTATTAGTCATTCTTTGAAATTCAAGGTTAAATTAAACTTGGAAACCCTTCTTTTATCACTACCCGATTTCCTTTTTTTTTTCATACCAACACTGAACATTTCTTTTACAAGTCTTGTATATTTCATGACTCTGACTCACTCTCTCCTTCTCTGGCCTCTTCTCCAGAGCGCCCTTTTGTGGTCGTATGGAGAGATCTTCCAATTGCTTTGCAGCTGGTGCTGGTGGAACTCTGAGGCTCCTGCCACACAGGGAGTGATGTCAGCTAAGTGGGTGAAAACGCTTTACGTGGTCGGTTTGTCCATCCAACTTCCTCAGCCCCAAGGGCCTGTCATTGTGGAAATGCCTTTCCCACCAGGAGCAGCACATACTATGACTGAGACTCAAACCTTGCCTCCAGCTTCATGCAGTAGGAAAACCTTCCTGCGTGTGTGTTTGTGTGTGCGTCTGAGAGAGAACTTGTATGTAATATGTAACACACATCACGCCAACTAGTGCTGTCAATCTCTAAACTAGAATCAGTTTGACCAGTTTGTTTGTATTTTCTCTGTTTGTATTAGGCCTTTGCTGATGTACCATTTCTGTGGGCTGTCTTGGAGGAGCAGCATAGCACCTAGTTTATTTACATCTTCTAAAAATATATACAAAAAAACACTAACAATTCACTGAATCATGCACATCTAGTAGACTATTTATTAAGCATGCTAAACAGCTGAAAGGGCTTGTTGCAGCAGGTCAGAAACATTTCAAAGGCAGTGGGGGGTGTTACTCATACAGTGCTGCTCTCTGATAGCAGCATATGGTTGCACAGGGATTCTAGGGTCATCAGTGTGGTTCCATAAACACAAAGAAGCCCTTTACAACATTATGTAAAATGGTTACATATGATTTTGTGAATATATAAGTACTAACTAGCTAGAATGAAAGAAAACGTGTGTGTATGGCTCAGAAAGCGATGCAGAACAGTTTCAATATTTCACCTTTACAGATACTAGCTGCGTATTGAGTAGGCCTGGGTGCTTATTCACAAACGAGGTTTACTTCAGTTTTATTTATGTTTGTTCCTTTGTACCCAACAGTTTCAAAACATTTTTCCTCTTTTTATGTCTGCCAAAGTGTCACTGAACCAAACTGCTTTTAGTTCCTGATTCACTGATGACTGACTGAGACTACATTATGAATGTTGCTGTTGAATATGGTTTATAATCAATTAAATTGATGTAGATAACAGTTATTTCAGCTAGGGAAAAAAAAAACACATACATTGGATTTGTCGCTAATTACTTAGACTGAGGTAAAACAATTTAGCTGAAAGCCAGCACATCACAAGCTAAATTCCCCCAACCTTAGTCATCAAGTTGGTTCTCACCCACCAAATGGCTCTCCCATGTCATACAGCAACTAGCAGCCAAGCAAGCATAGCCGGCACACGAAGCCAAGCACATCTGAACATGCTGCTACCCATGCTCAGAGGGGAGCGCTAACTGCTCTCATCAGCAGACACCAGCGCACACACATCCATGACTGGCTAATGGCTCTGATTTTTTTTCTTCCTTTGGCTCCCAGTCATATACGGCTCTGGCATCAACATGGCTCAAATCAGCAAACCAACAGTGGTTGGGCGACTGCTTTTCTGTTACTCCACTCTTATACTTGTGTGAAGGAACATGTCTATATCTCTGTGCATACCCTACGCATGTGTGTTGCCTGCAAATTCTGTGATGGAACGCATAGCCAACAGAGGGCAGTGCCAGATGTACTTAACAGGATGTACTGTCAACAAAAAAGCCCTGTGCAGCACTGTGATCCCGCACTGTAGCCATATTTGTGTTTTGTGACAGTGGACAGGAGAAGCCAAGTTCTGGATGCAGTGAAGAAGAATATAACATATAGAATATAGCAGTTTACACATTACTTGAGCATCACTGTGGTAAGGGTACACTCCTGGGCAAAAACAAGGGCCAAACCCAAAGTTAGATTTAGTGGTCCTTTCAACAAATACTTAACTAGAATTTTTTTTAAATGCACCTTGCTTAAGTTGCTACCAGATATCCTACTTGGCTCTCAACCACTCAGTATATTCATGACACACAGATTTATGACATGTTGTGATTTTGAAGGTGTGCCATTGTTGGCCTTTTTGCATGCTATGCATACCCACGCACACTGCAGTGACGCACAGATGTTGCTTTCGGGAGTGGCTGTGACGTTCTGAAGATGTTTTGGTGGACTGTTGTCTACACCACTTAGAGGCTTAAGTCCCAATCACCAGCAACACGTTTGGCTCTCAACTGACCCCAAAGCAGCCGGTAGCTCCAGATTTCTAATTATCAGGCATCTGTCATTTACAATTAGCTACTGAACTAGAACTAGTATGTGTGTGTGTGTGTGTGTGTGTGTGTGTGTATGTGTATATATATATATATATATACACACCAGTGTGGATATGGAAATCCATGAATTATAATCCATAAATAGGTAGAAATAGACTGAATTATAATCATTATGGTAAAACAAGCAAACAGTGAAGTCATGAGACTCCTGAATGTGTTGTAGGCCCACACGTATTCAGCAGTGACTTCAGGTGAAGTTGGCCATATTTCTACACTAAGAAATCCACTAAAATGTTCATTCTGGTTATGGCCCCTGGGTGTAATCCATCCAGTTCCATCCAGGGGGCTATGTTCTGAGCACTGCCTTCATCTCTTTATCTGTTCTTTGCAAACTTTGCAGTCGCAAACTTTGCAGTCTCAGAGGAAGTGTACCTCTTTCGTTCGAATAGTAGGGACACACTCCACTAGCAATGAGGTAAAAATCAAGCTAGAGAACAAAAGACCTTTTTTCCCCCACTGTGTCTAAGAAGGCATTATGAATCAACAATACATGCCTTTATATTCCTGTGCTTTTGAAAAGACATGAACCATGACGTGAAACACTACTCGCATGTTTCTGTTCTCCCTCTAAACCCAAGTGCTCTTTAAGCGCCCTGCTCAGCCAAACGATGAGGTCAGAGAGCTATCCCGGGCCAGACCAGTCTAATGGAGACTACATTACCCATCATGCTCAATTGTCCCACCCCACTGGGTCTGTCCTTAGAGACCCACTCTTCATTGAACACATTAAAATGTAAATTGCACAATCGATCATGTACACATGACAAAACACTTAAGGAGTTTATGTAGTAGGTTTGCTAACCAGCATTATATGTGCTAGAGTCACGGTTATGATGATGCTATTATTTTTCAATCGGTTACCGCATAATGTATGTACCTAGTTTGAAATATTCCATCAGGAAAACAATTATTTATGCCTTTTTTCTTTCTTTGCGGCTTAAGTTGATTGGTTTTGCCATATTAATCTCTTTTACAGGTTATGTTGCATGTTTTGCGCCTTGAATATCACCTTCTGTCGAACGCTAAGAAGGTGTCGAGAGCAGGACTGCGTCTGTATCCCTGGAAAAATCCCTACGACTCCAGTTAGGCCCTGAAGACAGGACAGTGCTGTTCTCACTAAAGGGGACCTCATGGGCTTATTTTCAACGTTCATCATTTTATTTATTTATTTATCTATCTATCTATCTATCTATTTATTTATTTATTTATTTATTTATTTATTTATTTATTTATTTATTTATTTATATTTATTTATTTATTTATTTTGGGGGGGGGGGGGGGTCTACTGTAATAGATTTGCATGGTTCAGTGCGATGTACATCTCTTTCCACCCTCCGTCTGCAATGTTCTGTGTCTTTAAGCCTCGCGAGTGTAAAGTGGAGCATGTTGCGACTTTTATTCGATGTTTTAGAGCTACGAACTGGTTAGATAACATTTACATCTACATTTACACAAGCCCTTTGCGAGAATTTGTCTTGTAAACGAGTTCATCTTAGGCTAATACCCGTGCAGTTAGAATTGGTTGATTTCACCATCTCTAGAAATCATGTTAAACACAGATATAAAAATAAACCCGGATATCATGCGGCGGGTTCAGCAGCGCGCTGGTGCTTGACGTGTTTCCGTAGTGTAGCGGTTATCACGTTCGCCTAACACGCGAAAGGTCCCCGGTTCGAGACCGGGCGGGAACAGTTGTTTGCTTGTGTTTTTTTTAAACAGTCGTGCTTGTTTTTTTTAACGTACAGATTTCTAAAAACATAACATAATGCTATAAATGAAGCTAAACAAGTAGCCTGAAACGCCGCAAATTCAGCTGTGAAAACCTGAGTCACTGTAGTGCGAAAGGGTCCCGTAAGGCTAAACTGTTAGTAACAATTTGTCTTTATAACTTTACTGGTTTTGTGGTAATTTTACTGATTCGCCACCAGTGAGCGTAGCAGTTCTTGTATAAGAATTCGTAGTATGCGAAGTAGAGAAAGTTACTTTTGCCTTTGAAGCTTAACTTATTTGTCCACTAGATGGCGCACAACGATAAGCAGTTGCGAGTCCTTCGGCCCTAAATCCAGTCTGAATTGATGCGTCTGTTTCAGTATGTGATATTGAAAATTAAGATTGTATATACATTTTACGTAATATGAAAATGTGAATTCGAGAATACCTGACAGCTTTGAAACGAAAAAAATCGACCACGCAAACTTTGACCACGCACTTTGCGATCATCGTTTTATTTTTATTTCTTTGTGGTTCAGTGATACATTTGGCTGCAAGTGGCAGATTAGATTGCCAGAAGCTTTTGTTTAGTTTAGCCATTTGTTTAGACTTGGTTATTAAATGTTACAGTACTGCCAAAGCGACAATGTACACGTCGCGGTTTTAATAAAAGCTGTGCATGCTTAATTAAACGTGCGTCGTACATTGTAAAAATGCAACAGCACGTGGATTTCTGATGTTTTTCCTGTTTCCCAAATCATTCCCGTTCTGCGCAAACTGCATTTTTTTCACTCCCCCGTAACTGCCAGGAGTACTATTGTCTTTGACCTGTCTAATCCTCGTCCGCCTGCATAATCTACTAACTTTAGACTCCAGTTCCGGGAAGACATGATCGCTACCTATAGCCAAATCAAAGTGCACCTGCACGTGGCTGGCAGGTGCACGTCGTGTGCGGTTGCGTGACCTTGCTTTCGTCTCCTACGCGCGGAGGGACTTCCGCATGGAGAGAAGCAGTCTTTGCCACTACCTGCGCCGGGCGCATCCTCCCTGTTTACTGTCTAGTTTGTGGCAGTTGGTGTTCCTCCGATGAGCGGATCGAACGATGTTTTAGCAGCCCCGCCCGGGCAACGGAGCACGCTCTCGCCCGCGCACTGATCCACGCGCGGCGTTGCGCTGCGCTTTCTGGAGCGTCTCTGTGTCTCGTTATCCTTGCAACAGTACTCACAGTGGAAGCTGCAATTGTATTTTTAACTCGACCACTCCATGTTACTTAACGTCGCATCTTATAAACCGTGTTGACGAAGTTAAATGGATCAAGGCACGAGGTCGCTTCACATTAAGTGCTTTGATAAGCAATGTATCATAGTACCGCTAGAGACCTGTTTACCTTGCAGAATGGGGTCACTTGTAAGTGCTGTAGCAGACTGCTCATCACAATAATACTGAATGTGGGATCCTGCACAGAATATTCTAATTCCCAAATAAGAAAAATAAGATCACTTATGACAAGGGTGCTGCTGCTTCATTTTACGTGTGGCTTCCTCAAAACGTCTATGATTCCCATCTGCAAATTTGTGACCACCAGAACATGTCCAGTAAAGGCCTCGCAGCATGTCTTAGGGTGCATGAAGTGCATTTTATGGAGCAACATGAACATTTATAGATTTCCACTAAAATCCACTGATTGGGTTTTAGATAGCCCTTCTCTCAAATTACCCCTCGTAAACCAAGCATGCCTATTGACACTGGTAACGTCCGGTGTGAGTTGTGTGTGTTGTAATATGATTTAAGGTGCATAAGCCTTTACTTCACTCCTGGGCACATATTAAGCCTTCATATGTCCTTGCATCTAATACCAGACTCAGAGCTCTGGGAGTAATCAGTACTATTTACTATACATACAACTATGTTTCCATGGTAAATTCTATATAAAACAATTATCTGTATTAACGGAAAGGTTATTGCAATGAAATCTGTTTATAATTAGCAGTTAACAGCCAGCAGATTCAACTCTTAATTTGTAACACAACACAAATGTAATTAGCATTTGAAACATCTGAAGGACTAGTTCCGTTTGCTTTAACAGGCCTACTCAGTTGAAGGAAACATCAGACCCTTAAAAAAAAAAAAGTTTAAAAAAAAGTGTCCTTGACCTTGATGTTCGTTGAGTCTCAAAGAAGCAACCAGCATGTTTAGCAGAAATTGAAAATGCAAAATTCACAATAATAATGCATTTTTACATTCAAACATTCATTCCTGTATGGATATTTATTGCTATATAGGTGCTGTATTTGTTGAGAAATGAAACCAGGATAGATTTGAGTGGGATGGATTTAAGTGACAAAAGTACATACATTTTCATTAGAAAATCATCATATTTCTAAAAAGTTGCCAACATGGCATATACACATAAAAAATATTTTATGAAAATCTGTCAAAAAATTAAATACAAGTTAAAATACATTATTATAATAAGCAATTTCCTGTAACCTGTAAAAGTATAGTGTGTATATATATATATATATATATATATATATATATATATATATATATATATATATATATATATGAAAACAACCCCCACATCTTTTCTTCCTTCAGGCCTTGGGTATATGTCCTGGATCTTGGTTGATTCATCCTGGATAGTGGCTCTGACACTCACTAGTCTCTGGCGCCCCTCCTTCCGCTTAGTGTACCGTCTCAGGTTGCTAGATTTGGGACTAAACCCTCCCTGGTGAGGACTTTCCCTGTCTTGATGTCAGTGGCTTTTCTGTCATATGCCATAGGGATGCCTGAGGACTGGCAGGGAATTGGTGTTGATGACTCATATTATTTCCCCCATTCAGCTGACTTCTCAGGCCTCGCCTCACTCTTTCCAGGTATTTGGCTGTAGCTGAGTTTTCTTGAGCCTCTTTGTGATTCCCACTTGTCTGTGGGATACCGATGTACTTGTAGCTGCGCTCAACATCTGTTATTATTACCCTCTGGTAGTGTGATCCCCTCTGTTATAGCCACCTTCCCTCTTCCTGTAACCATACGCCCGCACTTATCCAGGCCGAATGAAATTCTGGTGTCGCCGCAGTATATCCTGGTGAGACGGATTAATGAGTCGATGTCTTATTCACTTCTGGCATACAGCTTGATGTCATCCATGTACAGGAGGTGGCTGATTGTTGCTCCATTCCATAGCCACTCTTGCTAATGATCTCACCGAGGGGTTTCAGGCCTGTGCAGAACAGTAGCAGGGACAGGGCATCTCCTTGGTAGATCGCGTACTTCATGGCGGCTTGTGCTATTGGCTTGAAGTTAGCCTCTAGGGATATCTACAACAGCTCCATTGAGTTCTTGATGAAGGCTTTTAGAGTCCTGTTGATGTTATACAGCCTCAAACATTCCAGGATCCACGTGTCGGTCATTGAATTATAGGCTTTCTTGTAGTCAATCCAGGTGGTGCACAGGTTGATCTGTCTGGTCTTACAGTCTGCCAGTGTAATGGTTACTGGATATATATATATATATATATATATATATATATATATATATATATATATATATATATATATATATATAAATATATATAAATAATTTTACAAACTTCATGCTGCTTTAAGCACAAATGTGTTTTTTGTTTGTTTGTTTTTCTGCATTTAAAAGGTCCCTATGCCGCCCACTGCATGCCTGATATTGTCCTACTGAGTTAAACAAATCTCCTTTTTTTGTAGTCTTTCTTCTGTCAAGAACCATCGTAAATGCAATAAAAGGATCTCAAACCTTTTAAAACGCTGAGAGGTCGAGGCGAACTCTCGTTCTCCCCTACACCTGAAAAAAAAGAACAAAACCACTTATTTTCTAGGGGAAAAAAATGTGGTATGCTCATGTAAGAGTAACAGATGTGTGACACAAAATGATGCTCAGCTGGCTTGTACCGGTCATTCGAATTGATCTAGTGTCTAATTCATTTCCTAAGTTGCTGGATTTATCACTCTCTCTCTCTCTGTCTGTCTGTGTCTGTGTGTGTGTGTGTGTGTGTGTGTGCATGTAAGTGATGAGATGAAAACCAAAGCTGTGGCACCAAAACAAAAGAACTTCTTACCCACCCCCCTTCCACCCCTATCATTACCACCCCAAGTTCACTTATCTAGGAAGAGCATGATCATTTGTAAATAAATCAATCAATTTGTAAAATTATTTTAAACAGTTAACACATCTATAATTGAACATACTTAAGTAACGATGTAAAACTGTGTGGTTGTGTGGGTGGGCAGAACTGCTTGATTCCTTAATAAAATGGTACATAAAAAATAAATTTAAATAAAAATATACTGATTATGTATCATTCTTACTTCGACTACAAAACCGACAAAAGTTTAGAAAACTCACCATCTAGGACAGGCTAACCTTATTCCAAATACATCTTTGCCTTGTTGGATTAAAGTATACACGGATTAAATATAAATGTAGAGCAGTTTAGAGCCGTATTTATGCAGCTCAACACACAGCAGCTCTTCGAGATTAGGGATCATGGCAAGTCATTTTCTACAACAGCCTCCCAGTCACAAACCCTTTTACAAACAAGCGATACGGCTCGGGCTGACCCACTTTATTCTGGGGGTTTCACAGAAGCGTTTGTGATTAAGGACTCGATGGAAGGGGACAACAGCGGGCATAGTTTTTGCATAGCCTTACACCAAACATTGTACGTGGTCGTAGAACTGGTCGTAATTTAAAATTACGCAGTGATTTGAATGATCTGAACTTTGTTCACTAGGCAGAGACCCCTGCTCCGGGCTTGGTACCGCTCACACTCCAGCTGATCGGCCTCGACTCCCGGTGCGGTCCGTCGGACTGTACGCGGTTAATCGTTTTTCTAGTTTTATGTACATCATCTGAAAGCATAAGTACAGGTCGTGCTCTCCGCAACGCGTACGTCGGGTTTTTGAATCAGGGATTATATATTATAAAGCTTTCTTGGAAAGCGACCTTCCGAGGAATTTCCCCACAACAAACAGGCCGCTACCCGATCCCCGGTGTTTCTTAGAGGAGCCTGCCACTTTTCAGTCAGCCATGGGGGATACAGGGAGTGAACGTAGCAAGCCGCCAAGTAACGTTATACCTCCGCGCTGTCCTTGTGGGTTCTGGGGGTAAGTCCGTTCATTTTGTGTTTGGCTGTTTTCTCAGCATGGTTTAAGTCGCAACATGTTATTCTAATTTACTTAGAAGGGCGAATGAAAAAAAACTTGGGGAAATAGCGGAAGCAAATTAGCTAGCGGTTAGCTACCTTGGCTAGCCACTAGCCGTGCGCGGCTAACTGTCAGTCGTCGCTCGTGCCCATTGTTGTTTGAGTAGGCCAGGATGGGGGTGGGGGAGTCTCCCTGTCTTTAACTAACCAAGTGCCCCCTTTTCTGTACTGTATGTTGCCGTAAATACAATATATCGAATAAACAGGATTTCGCGTTATGTTTGTAAAGGAAACCACGAGGTGATCGGATTCGGGTGACGGTGAATAGAGTCGACTCAGCGGGCTAACATCACCCCGAGGAAGCTAACTGTGCTTAGCTTGCGAGTTGACAGCTTCCCACCGAGCTAGCGAGTGAAACCCGCCGGCGAAACGCGTAGCTCGGCTCAGAACGAAGGAGTATTTGGACGGGGGACCTCATGAAGCGCACTGACAAAGTTTGTTTCTGATTGTTTGGGCACAGACAAGTCGTCGTGGACCAGAGAAGCTGTCAGTTAGCTACACAGGTGGAGTCGTTTGCGCAACGCTGTAAAGCCCATCTGATACGGGGGGGGAGGGCAGCTCAAGGGGTTAGGGACCGTCGCCTGCTGCCTGTTTATGTAGCGTTATATGCTCTATCATGTTATTTGGGTTTTGTCAAACTTTTTTATTTAGTTGTATAATTAGCATTTGTGTTTCAGTGAAGGTGTTTTATGTTACAGATTTCTGATAATGACAAAAACAAGACTTCTTAACCATGGCATTCCTTGACATTTATTCCTTCTGTTAGGGTCACCAGTTATTTGTTAGGGCCTTTGGGTTCAAATCTTTAATATGTCTGTTCATCTCAGAATCAGGATGCATGAAAACGTTTAATCTCATGACTTAGTGTGGGAATGGGATGGTGATCTGTCCTGAGGTTTGAAAATAACACCAGTATTTCAATGAAATGACAGCAGGGGCAGTCACCATTTTGAACTCAAAGGGGTTTGGTACAAGAAGCTTTGCAGAACAGTGACAGGGGCAGTGGCTCATACTACAACAACCAACCCTACTCACATCAACATTAATCATGTTTATGCAGTGATATTACTTCTGTTTTGTGCAACTTTGAACAAAATTACAGTTCTAATTGTCTGAGTCTACGTTTTTTAAAAAGCAATTTCATTATTTGGGGTCAAAAGATTTATGTTTTTATTTAACATATCAATAGAGCTTGATTACAAAATAGTACACTCATTAGCTATGATGACTCGGTTAAAGAAGCCGTTGTGCATTTACAAGGCTATTTTTGTATACATTGTCACTGAATTGTAAAACTGGTGATGATCAGAGTTTTACATGGTCTCATGTTTTCCCTTTTTGCATTGTTTTTTTTTTCATTGTATTGTGTGCATTTGTTAGTCTGCTGCACTGTTATTGATTATTGGGATAGTGTATGCCTTTGAGAAGTTAGGTGTTCATCACTGAGCCCAAATAGTCAGCAACTTGGAGCTATAGAAGAGTGAATAATGGATGCATCGCTGTCAGGCAAAATCTTAAGAAACCTTCTTGATGCCAGAAATGGCATGGTATGTTTTATACATATACACGTGTAAATGTTAATGTGGCAAAGTTTAGACCTGTTCGGTATTGTCAAACCTAAATTTCGTAGCTGTATTTGTTTTATTTTGTTTTATGGTGGGGTTTTTTTTTATGCATAGGTTGTAATGAGCATCTTAGTATCTATTTTACAATGTGATATTGGTATGTATGAGTTAGTTTGTTTATTCATTTATTTAAGCTTATTTAGTCTTGGATGATAATTGAAGCATTATGGTTGAGTTTAGCTAGCTAGCTAGCTGCTGCAAACGTCTGCTGGGTCCTTTGTATTAGTATCTTGTCCCCAAGAGTCTGGATAAATGGATAAACTGGATAAAAAAGTGCATTTTGTAGAAGAGACTTTATTCCACTTTTTTTTTCCCTTCTATTCGCACGGTGCAGTAAACTGTGATTATTATTTCAGGATAACAGCATTTCTTTAATCAACACTTTGCTAGATCCAATTTTAAATCACATCAGCAGAATAAAGAAGTAATCACAATTATTATTTTATTTTTTAGTGTTCTATTTGCTATTATCTGCTTTGTAAAAGCATTTCTTGTGGGCACCTTTTACAGTGAGAGAACAAAGGTTCATAAAACTTTTGAAGATTCTTCTAATAGTGCAGCTTTAGCTTATGGGCTTCAGATTGGTCCACAAAGCTTTTATGATGACGTTATGAATTATGAAAGTTATTCTGCTTTAATTTGGTGGCCCTGAAACCTGGTTCTATGATGTTTATAAATTATGAAAGGTTATGCCACTTAAGGGCGTGGAATCTCTAATGAAGCAGTTATTAAAGTTTACTCTGAATTATTTGTGTTTTCAGCAAGGCTTCTGACTTGGGGGGGTGGGGGGGGAGTTGTTTCACCACACTAAGAGTCCCTAATTCATCAAAGGAAATGCCACATAAACATATCTCAGATCTTGCACTGCACATAGTGGTGTTTCATCTTCAGATACCTAAGCACTACACAGATAAGGCTGTTCAGAAATGTTGCCAATAAATACAGTCAATAGTAGTAATAATAATAATAATTGTGGTGAATATTACTATACTAATGTTGGCTGTAATTATCTTAACAGTTCCTGTAGTTGATGACACAAGCTATTCATGATGTTTATGATTTATGTATGTTATTAATGTTTCATAAAGTCCTTAAGTAAATAAAGATTTTACCTAATTAATGTTTAATGTAGCCTTTGAAAACAATGCAATTGCATTATTGTTGTTGTTGTTGTTGTTGTTATAATACCATTTAGATATGGACCAGTCAGTGTTTTGTGGGCTGATAGAGATTGCTGATTGTCTTTTAGCATGGCTGATGCTTGATTTCTATAAAGGTCGGGGCTAGTGTTTGAAGTGGCTAACAATCTTCCAGTTGCTACAGTATCACTGATTACGTTCCTTCATTTACTACTAACTGGATTGCTCCATGCATAGGAAACTTGGTAATGCAGGATCTTGAAAGCCTTTTGTAATGTTTCATGCATTGTCTCTCAAGATAACATTGACTTTGATTTTTGGAATCATCTACATTTGGAACATGTCAAATTATGTGGATCAATCCACTGAGATAGTTAGTATTAAAGGAGCAGTGAGTCATTTTATTCAATGATTCTTCTTCACATTATCAAAGCCATTATACTGATACCTAGTGGCCTGGATGTGTCAGAGATTCTGTACTAAATCTATATTAAACATGGCCACGTCCATGTGGGGGACCCGCCCATTGGAGCATAAACTGGTTTGTTTGAGGACTACAAAGCAATATGATTCTTCATCTCAAATGAGCAGCACCTTTTATAGTTTCCTACATAATGATGCTAAAAACGGCTGATGTGTGACTGATGTTGGAACTCCATATATTGCTTGAAAAGCTCAATGAGGTAGCTAACGTTATTTTTCACAAGTGGTCTATATGAGTGTAAACTGCTTGATACAGCTTGGGAATGGAAACATCTGAAAAGTGTTTCATCTTTGGAATGGCATGGCACAGTTTCAGACATAGTGGTAGAATCCCACAACCTTGAGAGCTAAAAACTGCTGCTTATCTAGCGCTTTAAGTTCCATCAATTTGCATGCGATTCTTTTAGTGTTCTGAGAGTTGCTGCTGTACTTGTGGTATCCGTCACACATGCTCAGAACAGTCTTATTTTTGTGGCATTAGCCGTCTTTGCTAGTTATCTTCTGACACTGTACACGTAACTGAAGTGTTATGTCAGGTTAATGGTGTCAAAAGCCTTTGCTTGCCTCACAAAGCACATTACTTTAACAGATTTTTGAGTCTTTAGTCAGAAATGGTCAAACAGTGTCAGACAGAGGACAGGTTTTGTTTCAGCACATGCAGTGAAATCTGGCTCACTGATTAGCTCTCAGCATCAGCCACGTTAAATAAATACTAGCCGATTCTGACCCTTCCATCTCTAATAGCTTTGTTACAGGCTCCATAGAAACTCTTTAAGATGCTTAGAAACCTGAGTGCAGTAACAAACAATAGACCTATATACAATTTCAAACATTACAACTTGAAAAGGCTGCATATTTAGCAAAATGTTATGTCAAATGGTAAATTATTTCATTAAACCGTAACACTAACAACAGGAAATTCTCTATGAATCAGTTCAGTTAGCTTTTAGCTAGTGACTGGAAGTCTCCTGTCCATGCTATAATCCTGTTCCGGTTTTTAGCAACAGTGAATAATTTATAGCTCATCATGGATTTGGTTTTCCATAATCAGTAAAGTTAATTGTTGCTTATTACAAGAACTGCTGTGTGATTTTTCTTGTTTATCCTCGTCACAGATGGAATGATGTTTGAGAAGCATTTTAGCAATAGCTTATAGCACGTATAGTTTGGAACACTGGCGGCCACAGCTGGTTGCCATGGCAGCACTGATAGTACTTAGTTAGGGCAATGCTGGCCCACGCTGCTCTAGACTCTGCTACGTAACTATAGGAATTGTATGCAAGACCAAATCATTGTCCATGTAGGGTAAAGGCAGTGAATGCCTGCAAGCAATTGGAAATATTAATTGAAATTAATAACTCGGCAACAACACAGATGCAGGCTTTTACATGGTGATTCAAGTTCACTGATGAGCCAAACTATTTTTGAGATCAGCTCTACAGGGTAGGAAAAATTAATAACAGTCGTTTTCTCCTCCATCATACCTGTAAACAATCATCTAATAGAAAATAAATAAACAAACCCTCCTGTTGGACACATTGCATCCCTGTCCATTTGTGTAAACTCTTCTCAGCTTACTTTAGTGTTGCCAGAATATTTGTATTTGACTATGCAAATGAAATGTTTAAGCAAATTGCATCTTTTGTACATCACATCTGAGGTGAGCAACCACACAAAACATACTTCAAGAGAGGGATCACCAGATTCATGATTCTTTTTCTTTTCATATTGTCATGAATAAAGACAAGGACATGATCGAGCAGCATGTAGCCGTGTTGTTTCTAAGTCAGTATGCACCATGGCAGGTCATGTCCATAACGACACAATAATATGAATACTGTGCAATGCAGAGTTCTGTGTGTGTGTGTAGATTCCCCTTTCAGAAAACAGCAAGTAAAAATTCATTTTTCAGTTCCCAGGATTAAAGTTGCAAAGTTGAAGATCATATATTAATCTGGTTGGAAAGTCTTTGAGGAGAATGGAACACTCTTGGTTTATAAAAATGACAGCATGGTACATCTCGTTGCACTTTTCTGAGCGTATCCCGTGTAATGTATCGCACGCGACATATCAAAGAAACCGACTGAAACGTAATGGATGTGAGGCATCACTACAAGGCAAACAACCACTACAAGATTTACGAAGGTTAAAGCTCACGTTAGCGGTCCCTTAACTAACATTATTCACAGCATTAGGGTGCATCACCAAACCATGAACAATTACAGTTATGTATTTTCTAAATTCAAGAGACACCAAATGTTTTCTCTTCTTCTCTTGAAGCCACAGTTATCTACAGTTTTCTCATCATAACAACAGAACATGTTAATAGCATTTGATAACAGTACTTAAAGCTTATTAATTATGATGTTCATAGTCTGTTATTGTTACCTAATGCTGTAATTTGGTAATGTTACCTAATGCTGTAAGATACATTTTTAGGTCAAATGGATTGTCTTTATTTGGTCACATATAAACATGTACACATGTGCACAATTAAATGTTTGTCATTGCATAACCTAGCTACTTTTGTGATCTGGGGTTGGAGCACAGGATCAGCCATTGTACCACACTCCTTAATTTCCCTGATCAAGGGCCCAACAGTGGCTGCGGGGCAGAACCGAGATTTGAACTCACAACCCTCCAATTGATAGCCCAAAGTCCTACCATAGGCTACTCCCCTTTTTATTTGTTTTTTTGTTTTGTTTTGTTTTTATTTTTTTGGTAACTTTGCTGTACATTACATTTACATTTACTAATGGTAACATAATGGCCTATTAATGCTGAAGCTTAGTCTGTTATTGTTACCTAATGCTGTACGTTTTTAACAAATGGTGAAAAGAAGAACATATACTAGTATTTTTAAAATGTGTGATTAATGTTTTACTGATGCTTTGCATCTATTCCAACGTGTTTGCAGAAAACTTCAGAAAAGCTGAATGTATTCAAAAACATCAACTGTCATGATATTTTTCCCCAGATTAAAACTGTGGTGTCAGTTTGAAATGGCCCTCATTTTAACATGACATGCTGGTGTAGGCTTTAATGTATTGACTGATATGACTGATGTGACTGATATGAATAACATATTTTCATACTTCTTTCATAGCGTTGGCACTTCAGATGTACTTTAACATAGGCAGTTTGGCTGTTTGAACCTGAGTTCTCAGGTGGGAGTGCTGACATTGGAGCATCAGTAACTGTGAGTAAAATGGCGGTTTTCAGGAATTTGAAGTCTGTACACCTTTTGGTCCTCCAGCACCACATTAGGCTAATGTAGGCGTTTCTCCTGAAGACTTAAAAAAGATATATGACTTTAAAAAACCCTGTACTTGGTCCTCTGTACTAGGTTGTTTTTAGTTTGAGTTCTGTTACCCCCACCGCCTTTGCTAATTTTGCCCACAGCCAGTGCAGTTGGGTATGTACAGCACAGCCTTGACTGTGGCTCTTGGCTTCCCTCATAAGATTTAATTGCAGCTGACATTTAACAGGAGATGACAAATTAATCCTGTTCCTGTCTGCATACCCCCCCTCCCCTCCCCTCCCTTGATTGGCTTGGAGTGACGTGTGAAAGACGAGTGTAGAGCGCCGAGCACTGAGGGAGCGTGTACATGCACGCTACGTCCCCCAGAACACGCTTACTGCCTCATACATCACCCTGCGTGTGGAATCCCTTCGAAAGCAATGCGTCTGTTAAGTTTGCAGTTTTCCAAATGAAGGGAACAGCTTCAGATAAGAGTTGGGAGTACACACTGTGCTTAGCTGTAGATTTTGTGGTTTTGTCTGTTCATGTTATATGGCAGATTTTAGAAGTGCCAATTATGTGTTCTTGTGCTGATGAAAGATGTGTTTTTCTTTGCATTTTTGGTTAGTTTTTTTTCAGGAGGGGGGGTAATTTTTTTTAAATACTTTCTAAAACCTTAGACTTTTTTTTCTCAGATTATGAGTAATGCGACGAGCTTGAAACTTTTGTAAAGAAACAACGTAAAGTAAGTTGTAAGGTTTCTGGCTATGTCTATAGGAACAGTCCAAAGCAAGGCAGGACAGCGCGCGCACACACACACACACACACACACACACACACACACACACACGTACGTCTGACTGTTCTCTTTTTAATATGCATCATTTCTAGACAGAAAGGCCTAGTCTCTCCCTGCACTGTCATCCGTCGCCTTGATTGGGTGGTGATTATGATTACTGTTGATGAGAACAAACTGTTGATGTTGTTTTGGGCTGTTTATCTGTCTGTCTCTGAGTGACTTAAAATGCAATGTAGGCCGAGGGAGGGAGGGAAAAACAAAGAATAAGAGTTCTTGAGACATTTATTATTCCACCATGCAGCGTGGTGCTAGTGTACTGGTACCAGTTACTAGCCTTGGGTCGGTGATGGCTTCTATGATTTATTGCAGTCATTTAAATGCGGGTCGATATCCTCCAAATTACAGTGGATTATTTCGTGTTGTGGAGTGTTTTTTTTCTTTAAAAACACAAGCACTTTAGTACCCTTATTGCTTGAAAACATCAGCATATACTTGGAACATGGTTCATTTCTTCACTTTTTGTGCTTCCATCTACGATTGTCGCGTTTAAACAGCTACATAAACAGGATGTCAATGACTGATATGATTTTGAACAAGACTTCGAAGTAATATATTTAGCAGATTTATATGTTTGCAAAGGAGTGCTGAGGGCACCTATGCAGAAGCTGCATGCCTTGCAGTATTTTAACATTAAAATTCACATATATAAAAAGTGCGATTGCATAAGGGTTATTGTCCTGTGCAGGTGAGTTTAAAGCTGTTCACACCGAGAAAAGCCAAGCGTGAATGCACTCGTAGCCTAGCCATTAGCATGACAACGGAGGAACAGGACGGAGACTCTCTGCGTTCCGCATGGATCCTTCGTAATTCTGTTGCTTCTTTCTCATCTCACATTGACGCTTTACCTTACAGAAAGATTTTGTTGTATATATCGTTAGGAAGCCATGATTAGGTTAGGACACATTTAAGGTGTTTAGATACCTTAAACAGCTAATCCTGTTTTATGCTCATAAACCTTCAACAGTATGAGATCATAACTGTGATAATTATTTTCTAAAAGTATGTATGGATCCAGTTCGGTGTTGTATGTTTTGTTGAGTGGAAGTAAAATGTTGGTCAGATTAAAATGGAAAAGCTGTACGGGTTATGTAACTGGGTGTATTGTAATTGATTTCATAGCTGTAATCATAATGGTAATTCTTCAGACAATAACATGCAGGAAAATGCTATCGTTCCATCTTACAAGTTACTTTGGTAAGACAAACAGACCTGATAAACAGGAGTTCTTTCCATTAGATACAAGCACATCAGAATGTAATGTTTTGGGCCCGAGTCTGAGAGTCCACATGATACACCGTCTATGGTGCTGTTGCAGTCTCTGTTTATTTAGTCTTTGGGCGAAAATCAATGCAGGCAGATCTGATTGGATAGTTTGCTGTGTGTAATACAGTGTAGTCAGTGGTCTCTCATTTACCCATGTGTTTTCTTGTTCTTCTATCTCCCAGGTCAAGCAAAACCATGAACCTCTGCTCCAAATGTTTTGCAGGTAAAAGTGTCTTTGTGTGTGCATGCATGACAGAGAACGTGATCTCACTCTGACATTGCCCAGAGCATTTTACGGGGCAAGCATAAAATGTTTCTTGACTGGCTTTTCCATGTTTACATATGACAATACGTGTGTGTGTGTGCGTGAGTGAGAGAGAGAGCTAGGGCTGGCAGGTATATCGGTATTAAAGTGAATATTGGTACGACGTAGTGCCATTATATTTGCCACTCCGTGGATACTGTGATAAGCCCAAAATCAGCAAATCAGAAATGGCCCTGTCCATGAGACAAAATAAACACAAACATGAACAGCTGCAACTGGCAAATGCACAGAAAGCCCCTCATTGCCATTTATTAGAAACAAAACAAAAATGCACACAGTTTTAAGCCTTACCTTTAACTGTTTCCAACAACTGCATAGGCAGATAATTACTCTGCTTCCTTTTAAACCCTCTTCTGGAAAAACACACACAGTTCACACTGCCCACACCAGTGGGAAAATTAGCACACTTGGAGCTTAGCTACCTTTGCTAAACCAAGCTGAAGCTGAGTGAGGAGAGAAATGCACATGGAACCAAGGCTGCAACAGAGGTCTGCTGACAATTGGTTCCAAGCAGGAAGGGTCCTTGGACGTTTGAAATGGGTGTAGATTCAATGTTTCCACCATAGCCAGCAAAATACTGTATGCATGTTATGTCAACACCGTATTGTCCCAGCTAAAGGTAGAAACACCAGCAGTCTCTTTCACTTCTTGAAAACAATTTGGCACTGAATGTAGACTTACAGGCTCCATGCCACTACCCTTGAGTGCAGCCAACGAAATAACAGAATCATGAAATGGCATCGCCCTCAAGCACAACCTGTGAGATTGTAGCGTGGCAAAGCAGCAATGGAATTCGAATGTTTGGCACATCTCTGCTTCCTACGCAAGTGCTGCCACATATTCAGTAAATTACTGTGAAGAAACCCATGTTGTTTGGAATGTATGTCCAGCAGCAAAGTATGACTGTTGTAGGAAATTTGTTTGCAATACATCATGTTGCAGAACAAAGCAGGTCCATTAGCAGCAGCCTCATGCGCCTCCATGTTGCCAGTGTAAGCTACATTTGTTAATGAGGCATTTTACCTCCTCAGTGCTCCACGTTTGCTCTCTGCTGCTTTTCACTATTACCGCTCTTCACTCACATGGGGTTTAGAGTCGCATCTTGTGATGTCACGTCCTGCGTTTGGTCCGTTTGGTGCCTTTGGTCCATACTGTCGTCATACTTCAAACAATTCACATGGGAGTTTGTTTGGAAGCGGACTGAAGTGAACTCTCGGGGTTGTTGTCTATGCCTGCTTATTTGGTGTGCACTAGAATTTAAAAGGCAGTGTTCTTATTTTGTGTAATGAACTGCAGTGACAGAGCAATCACACCAGAGTTGGATTTAAGGAGCGTCACCAGATCATTGGCACATGATTTTTATCTGGATGGTGGAAAAATACTATGATATAAATTGTAGTTCATATATATGAAAGAGAGAGAGAGAGCGAGCGAGAGAGAGAGAGAGCGAGCGAGAGAGAGAGAGAGAGAGAGAGAGAGAGAGAGAGAATTACATCGTACTCTTTCATTCCTCTCATTACCTATCCCCTCCAGTCTCACTGTTATCTCTCCTGTATCAGACATCCAGAAAAAACAACCCGACGAGGAGTGTGCATCAGGGCCCACCCCCAGCTCCAGCAATAGCCAATCAGCAGTCTTCTGTAATGAGACGAACAGCAGCAGTAGCCAAACCACATCGTCCGCGCCGGTCAACTCCGAGGGTCCTTCGACAGACGCCACGCCTCTCTCTGCACAGGAAGGTAACTGCAGTTTTAGGAAGTATGTTTGTGGTTCCGAAGCATAGAATCATCCAGCTGCTGCACAAAGAGACAAGGTACCTGGGCGGACAAGTACCTGACCCAGATTCCATTTTACTGGCCTCCTCTGCTCATTGGTGTTTTCAAATGACCATCTAAATGCCTAATCTCAAAAATACCACAAAAATAATATTAATGTTGCAGAGTTACTCACTCAGGATGTTTAAAACATAGGCAGGTTCATATCAAAGGTAGTTCAACATAAATCCAGTAAGTGGCAATGTTGTACTAATAATATGCAGTGGTACAATAATATACACTCACACAAGAGAATTGAAATGTTCTGTGCAGTGCTAGATATTGTGTGGGATGTGTAGCTTATAGGGTGATATGCCCAATCAGATAAGACTCCCTGTGGTATTTCAGCATCCAGGGCAGACGCTGGGTTGGGTGTTTGACTCCAGCATCCAGGGCAGACGCTGGGTGGGGTGTTGGGCTCCAGGATCCAGGGCAGACGCTGGCTGGGGTGTTGGGCTCCAGGATCCAGGGCAGACGCTGGCTGGGGTGTTGGGCTCCAGCATCCAGGGCAGACGCTGGGTGGGGTGTTGGGCTCCAGCATCCAGGGCAGACGCTGGCTGGGGTGTTGGACTCCAGCATCCAGGGCAGACGCTGGCTGGGGTGTTGGGCTCCAGCATCCAGGGCAGACGCTGGGTGGGGTGTTGGACTCCAGCATCCAGGGCAGACGCTGGGTGGGGTGTTGGGCTCCAGCATCCAGGGCAGACGCTGGGTGGGGTGTTGGGCTCCAGCATCCAGGGCAGACGCTGGGTGGGGTGTTGGGCTCCAGCATCCAGGGCAGACGCTGGGTGGGGTGTTGGGCTCCAGCATCCAGGGCAGACGCTGGGTGGGGTGTTGGGCTCCAGCATCCAGGGCAGACGCTGGGTGGGGTGTTGGGCTCCAGCATCCAGGGCAGACGCTGGGTGGGGTGTTGGGCTCCAGCATCCAGGGCAGACGCTGGCTGGGGTGTTGGGCTCCAGCATCCAGGGCAGACGCTGGCTGGGGTGTTGGGCTCCAGCATCCAGGGCAGACGCTGGGTGGGGTGTTGGGCTCCAGCATCCAGGGCAGACGCTGGGTGGGGTGTTGGGCTCCAGCATCCAGGGCAGACGCTGGCTGGGGTGTTGGGCTCCAGCATCCAGGGCAGACGCTGGCTGGGGTGTTGGGCTCCAGCATCCAGGGCAGACGCTGGCTGGGGTGTTGGGCTCCAGCATCCAGGGCAGACGCTGGCTGGGGTGTTGGGCTCCAGCATCCAGGGCAGACGCTGGGTGGGGTGTTGGGCTCTGATGATGAGAAGGCCCAGCATGAATGAATGATGCATTAACCTAAACCAGCTCCAATTTACTCATACAGCACGTGTTACTTACTGTATGTTATGTAAATATTTTAATATGTTAATAAACTGTTACTTTTGAAAATGTGTGTTTACTTAAAAATAAAGCAATAAAAACACAAGTTTGTACTTGTTTGTAATGTTTAATTGGGCAGTGGAGAGATCAGTAAGGCTCTACAATAATTTTTAATTAAATTAACGTAGGGAAACTAGATTTCAAACACAAATAACAGTATAATAGTAGCATATAACCTTGATCTAAAATAGTATTTTGTTTTTTGACTAGCCTAATAAATGCATTGCTTTGGAAAGAACCAAGATCAGAATTATTCTAGGTGCCATCCTAACACACACAAACACACTCCAGCATGTTCTTTTACAGGTTAAACTCTGCTGGTACTCATTACCACAGACACTTGAGAACTCTAGCAATGTTCTTTTCTGGTTTTTCTCTGCACGCTATCCCTCCTCTATCTTTTCTCTCTCTCTCTCTCTCTCTCTCTCTCTCTCTCTCTCTCTCTCTCTCTCTCTCTCTCTCTCTCTTCCTTTCCTTCAGAAGCCTCAAGTACAGACACACCTCGTCGCACACTGTCCACTCCCACAAAACGGCCGTGTGCTTCAGGTAGGCAGCGCCTCTCTCTGCACAAACATTCCTTTTTCTTTGTTTCATCACTTAGGACGCCTGACCTGGCGTTGGCGTTGAAGGCTAAACATTTTAAACAGATTTCCACCATTTTGTGGCATGGCGTTAGTGACGTATGCTTTAGGATTTACGCTTAGTGCACACCCAGTAAACTTTGTTTACCATTTCCCTTTTTGCTGCAAATAGTGCAGTTGTACTGTCCATGTTGCTAAGGTCACATTGGGTGCTTGTGTGTATGTCCGTGTGCATTTACGCATGCGTGCGCGTGCTTGTGTTTGTGTGCGCATGTGCGTGTGTATCTCTGCCTGGCCAGCCTCAGGTTCGGAGAGCGAGGCGTCCCCCGAGAAGCGGGCGCGCGTCGGCGAGCCGTCTGAGGACTCTCCACGAGGGTCCAAGCAGAAGAACCGCCGGCGCTGCCATCGCTGCCAAGCCAAGCTGGAGCTGGTCCAGCAGGAGCTGGGCTCGTGTCGCTGTGGTGAGTGGTCCCCATCTCCTCACTCCAACCTCGCTCACCCTCTCTGCCTCCCACACGCAGCAGCAGCTCGGCTGGAGACCACCGCTCAGCTCGCAGCACAGAGCACGCTGGGTGAAAATATTAAGCACGGTTCATTTGGGTGTTTTAGTTTGCGTTTCAGCAGAGGATGATAATGAAGTATAATAATGAAGTAAGTAGAGCAGTTAAATAAAATTGCACACTTCACATGTTTTAGTAGGTGACATTGACATTGTCCCAGCTATTTTAATAGTGAATTCCTCTGTTCAGCTAAAACACTCAGCTCGGCGCTAAGTGGAGATTATCTCTCCATGCTGTTCCTATATAATGATCCCTATTGTTAGTCACTCCTCCTCAACTGCCTCTTTCATCTTCATGAAAGTGTTCGCTTGCGTGTGCGCGTGCGCCTCTGTGCGTGTGCGCGCGCGCCTATGTGTGTGTGCGTGCGCCTCTGTGCGTGTCTGTGTATACGTGTGTGTGTGTGTGTGTGTGTGTGTGTGTGTGTGATGTATGAACAAGCCTCTTTGTAGTATGTTCTGCAGCAGACCCAGCTGTAGTTCCGTGCAGCTCCTAATTGTGATGCTTTAATTGAGACATACTGAGCTTTTAATCATCACTCCCTCTCGTTAAAACACCATGTGTATTAATGAATACATTAAACTCCTTAACAAGTCTGTCTGTGTAACCAGCCTCTGTGAGCTAAATGGATACTTCACTCTTGTGCACAACAGCTCTTGTTCTCAGCACTTGGCACAGTGCTGTTCTCCCGTGGATTTTACTCAGTTGGATTTATTTGCAGCCAAGCAGAAATAGGGGGACAATTTCAGGAGTCACAGCACCACCACCACAGCTCCATAAGATACCCCACATATCCTAAGATACCCCTCGCAGGACGGCTCTCCTTCCCATTTCTCTCTGTGCTGCTTAACGCCGCTAGTTGAGCACTGCTGGGCGTCTCCTCCATGCATACAGCTGTCTGGTGAGGAGAAATAGGTAGTTTTAAATGGAGTCGTATAACCACGCAGGTGGAACAGAATAACAGTACACTTTTTCTGTGAGATCAGACCTATTGTTCAGTGCTGTTGCCAGTTCAGTTGTTTCCTTGTAAAATGGAAGGTGACAGAATCAGTGGTGGTAATCTCTCTCTCTCTCTCTCTCTCTCTCTCTCTCTCTCTCTCTCTCTCTCTCTCTCTCTGTATGTGTCAGGTTATGTGTTCTGCATGTTACACCGACTGCCCGAGCAACACGACTGCTTGTTTGACCACCTGGGCCGCGGGCGAGAGGAGGCTGTGCTGAAGATGGTCAAACTAGACCGCAAGGTGGGACGCTCCTGCCAGCGCATCGGAGAGGAGTGCTCCTGAACGAACACTCACACACACACACACACGCACGCTCTCTCTCTCTCTCTCTCTCTCTCTCTCTCACAGACACACACACACACACACACATATACAGAGAGAGTCCCTCCAAATTTGACCTTCTCTCCTCTCTGAAGCCAGTGGTGGCCCTCAGAGCCTCTGCACTGCTGAGTGTATGCTGAACAGTACACCCCTCACCCTTCTCTCTTAGCACTGTTTAAAACCTGTCTCCTTTTACGCACGTACACACACAGGCACACACACACACACACACACACACACACACACACACACACACACACACACACACACACACACACACACACACATTCTAATGGTTCTGATGCCCCTCACAGCTGTCTTATGCCCATTCTGATGGATCTTGTTGGAACCCCTGAAATCCGCTCCCAACAAATACCACCTCCCAACCCAAAAATAAAAGAAAAAGGAAAAAAAAATAAAGGAGATGGCCCTTTTTGGTGCTCTGTCGTTGTCTATGATCTCTGACCTCTCGGTTACCCCAGCTTCTGCGTCAGGTGTATCAGCCTTCCATTTCTGATATGCCTCGGTGTGGGTTTTCAGGTGGTAGGACATGAGATCATTCCAAACACAAAACGTTCCACCTTGAGGTGGCTTGCAGGCCCAAGAGCCGTGCTGGGCTGGATGTGTCTGGTTGATGCTGCTCAGTGGTTTGGAGAACTGTTCCCCCCCACCCCACCCCCCAGACACTGTGGAGGACTCCAGGGGAACACATCCGTCGAGCGGGCTGTCTGGGACTTCTTGATCCAGCTTCTCAAGTCTCCTCCTGTACTGCAGACAGTCACCCTCTGCTTCCTTCCTGGTCCGTTTGATGTAGAGATGGAATTTGAGACCTGGACCACACAACGCAGACAAGAGGTTGCTTTGCTGGGCTGGGCTCAGGACGAGCACCCGGATGTTCTCTACACACTGGCCGTGCTTGAACATAAAGGATGCACCTCTCATTACAGACAGAGCTGAGCCTCTCTTCTTCTCATGCGCACACACACACACACACACACACACACACACACACACACAACACGTATACATACACACACACACACACACAACACGTATACACACACACACACACACACAAGCTGTTTTGATTGCTTTCATGTATGACGTCGGGTCCGTGTGTGTGCAGCACAAGGACAGAAGCTAAATCAAACGGTACCCATTGGACTGGGTTCATTTGGGATCGGCTCATCAGGGCCCCAGGTATTCATGGGAACTGTAGTTCAGGTCTGAATAAGTACACTCTGTATACTCTCTCGACAGATCCCAGTGATGTATTTAGTAATGCTCTGCCTCCCGGAAACTGCAATTCTCAGTTTTTCCCATTGTTTCTGTTTTCTCTCTCTCTCTTCCTCTCCCCCTCTCTATCTCTGGCTACATTCTCAACTAGATTCTTTGTTTTCTCCCTGTCTCTCTCTCTCTCTGACCTGCTCTTGTTGTCTCCCTCCCTTTCTCATACTTATCTTTTTTGTCTGCAGAAGGAGTTTGAGGGAGGGTAGACTTTGGGGCTGTGGGGAGGGTCTGGGGGGCAGAAGCTCGGAGGTGGAGCTTCCAAATTACCATCCCTTTATTTTATTTTTTTTTTACTTTTTTTTTTTTTTAAGCTGTTTTTCTGTTAAATTGTTGACACGAAACAGAGCTGGAAGAAAAGAAGTGAATATCCTGAATATCTTAAAGAAATCCTTATTTAACCTTCTTTATGTTTCTGATTAACTCACACTAGCATAGAGCTGCATTTCTTTTCCCATTTAGGTTAACATTGTTAAAAATATGAAAATCGATATGGATAAGAGAATAATTCTGTAGCCTTTCTTTGGATTTATTTGTTTTTCTCCTTTTCCTCTTTTTTGCTGAAAAAAAGAATAAACTGGATTAGTGAAGTGTTGTAGATTGTTTCTGGTGCTTTTAAACCTTCAGAGTGAAAGGTGTGCGTGTGCGTGCGTGCGTGCAATCATGTAATCCTTTTCTCCTTAACAAGTGGTTGAAATTAGATTGTTGGGAAAACCCCTCTCAAACTATTTCTTTTTAAATATGATTCATGAGGAAATGAGACTTGTTCCAGGCATTTATCTCACACCCATCCATCCATTTATTTATTTGTTTGTTTGTTCTCTTTCTTGTCTCTTCTCAGAGTCTGTGTCCAGGAAATCAGATTGAGCTTGCTCCTTTTATTCAGGCTTTGTTCATGTAACTGCCTTAAACCTGCTGAAATCCATTTCACAGTGGCCACTTACACCAGACTCAACCATCAAAGGCCTTGAAGCACACGCCTTTTATCCAGAATTCACACCTCCCACCGAAGACGCACGCATGCTTTACCGTTAACCCTGCCCTTCCCTGCAAGCATGCCATATTAACATGCAGGGAGCATTGCTTCCTGATAGGGTCATTTCCTAATTGGTTAATACGACAGGACCATGTAGAACATTGTAGCTGCAGATTCCAGAGCCCAGGAGAGTCAGAGACATGTCTTTAAAGGCTGTTTAATCGCATTGTTCTTAAAATAAGTCACAGTAGTTTTTGCCTATATCCATATTCTGGCATTGCTTATGCCAAAATGCGAATATAATATAAAACCTGTTCAAAAATAATCACGAAATAAAACATTCGTATTGACTCCTTCAGCTGTGACTTGTTTTAGATTCTTTTCTTCCACAAGCAAATGTGGTAGTATAAAGTTTTCAGATCAAATATACTGAAGATCAGCAGAAATGGTATATGAATAAATAAAATGCCAAAGGAATGAGGAGTTTCTGTAAATGTCTTCAGACCCACGCGGATTTAAAGCTGTATCAGTATGAATGGAATGTGATCTTTTTCCAAACACCACAGTCAGTTCAGATTTATTTATGTTCATCTGTTGTTCATTGTTTAAACATTCCTCTAGCAGAGCTCCCAGAAAATTGTCTTTCTCAGTAAGGCAAATGTGAACCTGGGCTCTCAAAAACATATACCGTAGGTGCCTCTGTGTGTCATTTCTGAAACTGTAATGTGCATTCGCTCATATTACTGTAAGTTACTAAGGAAAAATTTGAGATAAGTACCATTACCCAAAGAAGAGATAGCTGATAATGGCACACTCACACCCAGCTAATGTCCCCTTTAGTCAGGGCAATGATCTGTGTGAAACTAGCAACAGTACAGTCCATAGTGTCTCATCCTTTTAATAGATTTTCAGTTGGTATATTAATGCTGTCTTTGCTGAGTTTTTAGCTGCAACTCTCAGGCTTCAAAAAGGATGCTATGTACGGCATGTTCTCTTAGTGGTGCTTGTGTGTCCTCTCGGGCAGTTCCATGCTGTTCCCTTGCGCAGTTCCAAACTCGCAGCCTGTGCTGTTTTTGTTGTTGTTGTTGTTGTTTGTGTGTCTGTGTTCGTATGTTTCACCATCTGAAGGTAGTGGTGTGCTGATGCTGTCTGTGAGCAGTTAGGGTGGCGTGCTCGTCTGCTTTGTGCTCCCTGTCGCCCTTCTCTTCCCCAGCAGACGTGCGCCTCTCAGGCAGTGCTGCATTTCGTCGGATTAGATGGAAGCTGCAGCGTTTGAACGGGTAGAAGAATGGCAAACCCCTCTGGTGTCCCTCCTCCGTTTCAGCCGTCTTCCTGAAATTAGAGTTCTGGCTGAAAGAAACTCATCAAACAGCATCTTCAACGAGTGCTCTGCCCACCAGGCATGGAGGAATACATGTAGACACACACTTCACGAACACACCTATGGTACAAGCCAGGGCAGAATCTTTCAGGCAAGTCAGCAGATGGACCAGTGTTAGGATCTTGCAGTACTGCAGCACAAAATATATATGCTGCCGGAGGTTCTTGATCATTAGCAATTTAAACTCTTCCATATACGAGATGTAGCTCAGATCTTTTCAGTTTATACAGCACTTATTCTGCAAGCTGTGATGTTACAAATCAGCCAGCTGCAGTGGCAGGGGTCTGATGTCCTCAGTAAGCATTCTAGAAGAAGAAACAGGATTATAAAGATCCCATCAAAGAAACTATGAGAAAAGGGTAAATGCATTGTTCTCTGACCACCACTGCATACTGGAGCATATTGGAGGATGAATGACAAGCACAAGCAATGTTGGGTTACTTGTGCTGCAGCCAATTTATAAGTTGTCGGGAAGTGCTTGAAGGAAAAGGGTCTTGAAGAGGGAGTTAAAATATGAACATACTCAAAATCAGATCAACTCAGATTACACTGAAAAAAATTTTACATTATGGTATAACAGGTCGTGAGATCACTGTGTAGGCCAGGCTTAGCATAACAAGTACAGACAGTATTTCTGTAGGACCTGGCTGATTATCTCAGATTCAAGGTCCAGCCCAGCTGCAGTGCCATCAGGGCCCTATATGTCATAACCCAGTAGAAGTCTTGCACGGAAGCGTGGAAGTTGGCCAGGGATGCAAATATAACATATACTGGAAAGCAGATCTGCTTTTAATGTTCAGCAACACTGCCTACACGTTCTCTTAATAGGGCTCCATCTTCCAGATGGTCTAATGTTTCTCCAATCTCTCTCTACATGTTTTTTTGCAGAGGCAGAGCAATTTATACAGCTTGATGATAAATTAATGTAAATTACAGCAGAATTAATGGCTCCGGTGTTTGAAATCGTATGGGTAAGTGCTTATGTGTGTATGTGAGTGTGTGTGTGTATCTACTTTTGTGTGGGTGAGCCGGATGTGTTTGTAATTGCAATAATGATTGCCAGTAGAGGACAATGCAGTGGTCCAATAATTCATTTGCTGATGTAATAGAAACCAGACATCTGAGTGCAGGGTGAGGTGGAAGGGATCGGAAGACATCTGATTGGCGGTAATTATGCCTAAGAGCTTAGCTGGAATTACATCACTGTTTTCAATGTGTTAATACCTACAGAGTCCACTTAGTCTTCGATCATTACTCAGTTATGGACTACTAGTGTGTACAATCACATTTTTCTCTTCATCGGCTTTAAATAAGCATCACTTGAAGTGTTCTGCTGTCTTTCTATCCATCTTACTGCCATGCCCCCACCCACCTACACACACCCTCCATCTAGGTCATTCCTGACTGCTGGCTTTTACCAGCACTGACCAAATCAGTGAGAATCAGTGATGGAGTACATATATATCTTGTATACGTGAGCTGAAACTTGTGCTTTTTAACTCTACCTCAAGCAGAGAACACAGGGGAGAAATGAGTCCTAGGAATTCTAGATAAAGAATGATCTGAGAAATCGCAGCTGATGTCAGATCTCACCTTAGACAAAGCAGTAAAACTAACCCATCACTCAGGGGTGGGTCGAGGGTCAAATCCGCCAGATGTATGTGACGGCACTTGAGCGGACTACGGTGCAGAGACGAAGGAAGAAATGAGCCGCGGGGGTTGCAGCAACATCAGACCTGTAAAGGAATGCAAATGTAATTGATGAAAAAGGGTTCACCACCACAGGGATGCTGCGCAGCTAGACAGGCCCAGTGTAAGAGTGGGAAGACGAGGCGTGTTGCTGTGAAGTGTGGAACGGAAATAGTGAATGAGACAGGAGCGCCGTGATCTGACCGGATAGATCCTCACTACTTCCTGGAAGAAGTCAAGACCAACAGCATAGCTGATTCAAATAAGCCATGGAGTGTGAGACTAAAAATAAAATGGGCATGGATGTAACATTTAAGGTACATACACCAGCAGACACCAGCGTGATTTCTGCAGAGACATGTCACAGACTGAAATACCCACCACAGCTAGTTAGTACTGTTCTGCAAAGCTCAGGGGCTGAACTTAAACATGGGACATTTTATGGGCAGAACGTGACAGAGTGCAGGGTCGACATGTACGTAATAAGTAGCCCAGACCTTATAGCCCATTAGGCAGAGATGTCACTGAGTCCACTGCAGAGAGTAGAATCAGTGCTGAGCAAGAAAATTTCCAGTGTGGACTTAGGCCTGTTGAAGATCAAACCCTGACAGATGGTGCTGTACCATACACCGTTCCTGCATCTTGACGAGTGTCAGTCCCTTTGCTCCCAAAGGTTAAAGACAAACTAGAGAGCATGGTTCAGACTGGGGTTTAACTAGAGGAAATAAAATAGCCGACGAAATGGTATGCACCCATGGCGCCAGGACCTAAAAATAACAGACATGTGAGAATTTGCATCGATCTTAAAGCAGTTGATTAAACCTGTAAGAAGAGAGATTTGAGTGATTTGAGAGTATTGATGATATCCTTCCTAAGTTTGCAAACACACAGATGGTCTTGCTGCTGGACAAGGCCAGTGGATTCTGGCAGATTCCATTAGAAATTCCAAATTACTTGTAATTCCAAAGGAATTACAAAATTCCTTTGAAATTGCAAGTGCTCCTGAAATCTTCAGAATAGGGATCTTTCCACCTTTCAAAACTCAGGAGAGAATAGATGCTCACATGGATGACATCTTCATCCATGGTAAGACAAATGCAGAACATGATGACAGACTTTGACATGCCCTGCAGACCTTGTAGGATGCTGCTCTAAAAATTAAATGAGAAGTGATTATTCTATCAAGGGCACTGCATAGGTGAGAGAGGCATTCACCCTGACCCCGCCATGATAAAGGCTGCCACAGAGGCAAAGCCATTAGAGAATGTATCAGGTCTGAGATGCTTCTTTGAGATAGTTCACCATCTGAAGAAATTTCTCCCAAGCCTTTCAGAGGTGATCATACTCCTCAAGGACCTTCTAAAGGAAAGCAGTATCTTGATTTGGAAAGTGGCTCAAGGGTATTCCGAAAGGTGAAATGACTCATGTTTTAGCCGTTTATGACATTACAAAGCCAATTGTGGTAAGTGCAGATGTAGGCAGCTATGGACTCGAAGGTGCACTTTAGAAGATACATAATGATGAACTAAAATCAGTGGCGCTCTGCTCCAGGTCCCTAACAGAAACTAAAACAAATTATGCCCAGAGAAGCAATGTTAGGCCACTTTGTGGACTTTTGAGAGGTTTTCTACATACCTCTGTGACCTTGACTCATTCACTTTCTGCACTGACCACAAGCCATTGTTGCTCTTATTTTAAAGCAAAGACTTGTCAGCTGTTTCCCTGAGATACCAGTGAATCCTAATGCATGTGATCTGGTTTAACTTGTGGATTGCAACTGCAAAGTGCCTGGGAAAGAATTGATCATTGTAGACATGCTGTCCAGACAGCCACTGAAGACATAGCAGAAAGGTGACTGAGCTCACTGGAGAACAGCTTATGAAGGGGTTCACCCAGCATGGCCTGTGACCCTCTCCAAACTCAACCACATCAGGCAGCAAACATGTGAAGATGAGGAATTGGGTGTTGTGAGTGGCCTTGTATTCCAGATATTGCCTAAATATGCAACTCACGTTCTGTCCATACTACCATGGAGAAATGACCTGTCAGTTTCTAAAGGATTGTTACTTAATGGAGACAGAATGGTCATACCTCAAAGTTCAAGAACCGAAGTCCTCCATTTCCTGCATGATGGGCACCAGGCATATCCAGGTGTTGTCTTAGATGAGTGTGTGGTATCTGATCAAGAGCATGGTGGCTCAGTGTACAGACCAGAGGGAAGCAAGGCCTACACAGAGAAGGGAACTCCTCATGCTGACTCCACTGCCAGCATGACCATGGCAGAAATTTGGAGCAGACATCTCTGAGTACAAGAGAAACAGTACTTTGAGGTCATTGACTATTTCTCCCACTATCCAGAGGTTGCTTATCTTGCAGACCTGACTAGCAATACAGTATGTGGTCATCTGAAGAACATGTTCACCAGATGGGTCTGCCCCAATGAGATAAACACAGACAATGATTGTCAGTTTATAGATAAGCAATTCCAGTGACTTTCACAAATGTATGATTTCAGGCACATTACCTCTAGCTATCACTACCACCAATCACATGATGAGACAGAGAGCATTGTGCAGACAGCTACACGGCCATTAAGACAGGAATACCCAATTGGGCCTCGAGCATAGCCACACCACACCACCATATGCCACCGGGATCAGCCCAATCCAATTAGTTAGTCAATGAACGACAAAGCAAATGCATTGTCTCTGCAGCCAATATGGTGTTGTCTCCAGAATGGCCCGGCTTTGACATGACTCTGATGAAAGAGCAAAACAAGATTCAAGACTACGTACGACAGGAGAAAATGAACTAAAGCCCTCCCTGTGTTCTACATGGGGCAGATGGTATCTGAAATCGGATGGTGAGTCAGGATGGGTGGGAACCAGAACAGTGATTCAACGCCATTCAACACCATGGACACACCAGAGATAGAGTCAACATCTGAGAGAGGAGTCAACTCCACAGCCGTACCTGAGAGGCAGTTCTGAGAAGGAATAGGTGTCACTTGCACTCTGTCCGTTCTCCAAACTGCCAGATTGTTCAGTCCCCAGATCCCAGTAACATGACAAAGACTCTGATCCATAAACCCTTTGACTGCTCAGAACTTGGAAACTCAGAACTTATCTGCACAGAGATTAAGTGGATAAGCGAGCCGTCCGCCACTGAAACAGTAGGACTTTGTTGTTACATGGGCCACTCAGTCTTCTCAGTGCAGAGCGAAAGAAGAAAGGGATAAGAGATAGGTTTACTGTTTACATGTCAAGTGTTATATTACATCCGGTTTTACTTGCTCTTTATGCTCTTTGCATTCTGGTTAAAATAAGTAAAATTGGGAGATGTTATTATTGTTGTTGTTGTTACCATCATCATCAGTTATTGAAAAAACAATTACAATCTTTTTCTGTTTCTCTTTCTTTCATTTGACTTTCCTGTAAGCTGCTGACCACGTAGGTCTAGCCCGTCCCATCGATAACTGAGAGATGAACCAAAAAAAAAAAACCCCAAATGCATGAATTTTTAATCGTTATCAGGGGATTTTGTTCTCCTGCAATTGGAGTAAGGAATGAACTCACAGAAGAGTGCATATGGAATTGTGGGGTGAATATGTTGACCGATGGTGATGAGTGATGTCTGAGGCAGAGAGGTGACAGTTTGTTGATGAGAGTGTTGTGATGAGGATAGTAATGACATCTCAAAGCTCGTCTGTGGACAAGGCCATCTTCTAGTTCTGATCCAAATGGCTCCATAAGATAGACCTGGATCTGATTTGATTGATGATTTATGGGAATTGGCTGGTTATTGTCTGGTTGTGGGTTTTTTTCTGCTTAGGGAGAATTGGGATTAGCACTCTTGTTAAGCAAATATACAGAAGTGCATTATGGGATCTGAACTGTTTCGTAAAGAGAATACCTGTTAGATTCCTAAATATCTTAGAACTCAATCCTGATCTTGTTTGAAGGATTTTACAGTTATTTTGCAGTCAGTTTAAATAAACGCATGCAGAAACGTGAAGACACAAACATTGGAAATATTTACCGTATGCAGCACTGGAACACTGGCCTTCAGTGTGATAGGCTGTCATAGCTTTTATAGGATGTTAGTTGTCATACAGTTTAGTGCCCAGTGCATTGGTATGACATGCACAGAGAACATGAAATACTTTTTACTTGAGGCACAGCAGAAGTGGCCTGGGATAATCTTTTCTGAATCTCCCGACATTTCACCTTGTGCTGCACCACAGATCCAGTCTGGCACACCCAGCAGAGGAGAACCGTTTAGGCATGCAATCACAGGATGTTTTCTGATGTTCCTTTAAACCAGGCTATAGGAGCTATTCTTTTATAATAATGAACATAGTATTGCTACTTCAAGGTCAGTCTTTTGATTGTCCTTTAACTTTGTGTTTGTCTCCAGAGTTCAATCACTTAGGTCTGCATTGGAATTCCTTTCTCTCTGTCTGTCTCTCTCATCATCCTTTCCTCTGTCTGGGTGGATGCCATTATTGATTTCTCTGAACCCTGAACTCTTTAACACCCATCTTAGACGTAGAGGGTTTTTTTTAATAGCAGTCCCTTTCTCGCGCGCACTCGCTCTCTCACTCTTTCTCTCCCTTGCTCTCTCCCTCACTCTCTCTCTACCTTGATCTTTACCTTGTTCTCGCTCTCTCTCTCCCCCTTGCTCTCTCTCTCTGCTTCTCTCATTTCCTCATCTTTTTCTGTCTCTCTCTTGCTCTCTCTCCCTCTTTTTCTTTCTCTTAGAGGTTTTCCCATGCCAGTTATTTTGCGGGTGGTCATTTGTAGCAGAATTTTGAACACCCTCACAGACTGCAAAAGCATTTGACCTGCCAAACCAGCAAAACCACACTAATAACTGCACGTTCACGTTATAAAAGTGATCTTATGATGAACAGAAAGGTTATTGGGAGTAATGTCATGCTTTCTCTCTTTCAGTCTTTCTCCCTTTGACTCTACCTCTGTTTCTGTCCGTTTCTCCGTCTTCACCTCGCCGCACCCCAAGCAGCAAATGGAGTCATGTGTCACATATGCCCATCTCCTCTCGATGACTGCTTATCCATTAGTCCTTATAAAAACTCATGAGCATTAATGGTCCCATAATGCATTACTGTGTGTGTGTGTGTGTGTGTGTGTGTGTGTGTGTGTGTGTGTGTTGATATGAATCCTCAGCTGGCAACGACGACTTCAGAAATGGAAACTGCATTTTGGAAATATCCCCACCAACCTAGCATCTACACCCAGTCTCCCTATTTAACGGTGAATGTTCATTAGCAAGGGCTGAGAAACCCTCATTGTCATGTCCATTTGTATGCATGTGTTTGTGTTGGGGTGTGTGTGTTGTAGATACGAGATCCCCCTAAGGCTTCTGTAATGGTAGGTGTAGGTAATGGTTTAAAACTGACTTTCCCCCACCAATCATTGCGTGTGTGTGTGTGTGTGTGTGTGTGTGTGTGTCTGTGTGTGAGCGAGTGAGTGGGTGTGTGTGTCTGTGTGTGAGCGAGTGAGTGGGTGTGTGTGTCTGTGTGTGAGCGAGTGAGTGGGTGTGTGTTGGTGCATGCAAGCTTCCTCCAATATTAAGCCATGCTCATCTGTCAAAGAGGGGAGACAGTACAATCTCTCAGCTTTTGCTGGCTTCTATTACCAGAGTACAGATAACATTTCCTCTGGTGCACAGTGTGATTATATTTTTCTGCAGTTTTCTTAAGATGCAGAGCTGCAGAAACCTAATTGCTAAATGCTGTCTGTCTGTCTGTCTGTCTGTCTGTCTGTCTGTCTGTCTGTCTAACTCTCTCAACCCCAACCTCCACATCCATAGAGGGCAAACAACCAAACCCTTAGCTGGGTGAAGCAGAGAGCATACTGGACTTGAGGGTAGACAAAATGAATTTGTGTGTTCATGTGATCTCAAATTAAACGAGCTGACTGTGAACAGGTTTTCTTGATTATGTTTTTTCTTATTTACCTGACACTTTTATCCAAAGCAACTTACACTTAAGGGCCTTGCTCAGGGGCCCAACAGTGGAGGTTTGGTAGTGGTGGGGTTTAAACCAGCAACCTTCCAATTACAAGTAAAGTACCTTAACCACTGAGCTACCACTGCCTGTGTTAACTCTGTTAATTAACTTATTCAGACAAGACAAAATAAGATGGTTGAGTGTTTCAAAAATCATATTTTTGAGATAACAGAAACCACATCAGATCTGTAACTTTAGAAAGAACAATATGCGAAATGGTGAGAGTGTGTGCACGTGTAGGCACAGGATACGTCCTGGAGAGGAAGAGAGATTGGGAAATGAAAGGAGAAAGGACCTGCTAGTGAGGTGAAATCTCAAGCCACATGATGAGGGCATTAGAAACCTCTCGGTTCACAGGCTGTGCTTTTCAAACCCTGCCCCCCCTTCGCAGTGTTCTTACGGAATGATGGGATTGTATGGATGCCTGCCACCACACAATGACTCAGAAGAACACAGCCCTGCTGGTGACTCGTGTGTGCAAGAAATGCTCGGGAACGCTGGGGCAGACAAACCCAAGCACAGTACACCTCCTGGTCTGTTGCACTCTCAGCCAAGCTAACGTCAGTCGACGTTTCATTAAATGTTGGCAGATCCCTGGGACCTGGTTCTGAGGAGGGTCAGAGTAGTACGCTGACAGGCTGGGAATGCCTCATTCTGTCCACATCTCAGGTTATATGGATAGTTTTGACATATACTCCTCTACCACTTCAGGCAAAACATTTATCTTTACATGCACTTTAGTGCTAAGTGTGTAATTAGACACTGTAGTCTATCTGTAGCCATGCATAGTCTGCTTAGACTAGTCCTACCTGCACGGCGATCCCATACCACAGGCCCTGGAGGAGTAGGCGAAAGCATAGCTGATGAGCCGTGCATTAGCCTATCAGAGGGCCTCAGTGTGTATCCTCACACCAATAAAGACGTTCTGTAAAGTAGGTGCAAGGAAGGTGAAGCTGTTGGCAAGTATGGCAGGCCATAGTGACCCGTGACGGCAGAGTACAGGCTGAAATATATCCTTAAATGACACGACAACAGAATAAATAGATAAGTAGTTCCCTCAGAGACATCACGGCCACGCAGGACTGATCAGTTCTCTTAATTACCTTAAATACCAGACCGACTAATTGGCTGCATTTGAGAAAATGCCATTTCGTTCCAGAAAATGCCAGCTTCACAAGCATGGCTGAGTCACTTTTTCACCGCGCACCCGACAGTCAATTACCACCGCTCCAACAAAACGAGCTAAGCTGGCGTCAGCGCCCGCAGCTTAACCGGCCGGAGCGGGGGGCAGGGGCCGCGCGCACCAGCGTGCTGGAGAGAACGGTTAACCCGCACGCCGTTTACGTCAGCGCGCGTGCGCTCGACGACGGCGCGCTCGAGTCTAGTGTTTTCTCGTTGTGACACGCGGAAGTAATTGAACTTGCAGGGGAGCACTTTAAATGCAGGTTCTTTTCGTCTGTCAGTAGCTCAGCTGAGTTCAGTCGAGCAGAGAAATTAGCAGAACACATTACATTAACCTGCTGTAGCGGCGCTCTGATCGGGCCTGCTTGTGCTATATTGCGTAATAACGCAATTTACATGCTACGGTTTTGTAATCAGACGGTACCCATGGCTTTCCGAGGATGGGTACTCATATGAACAATATACTTTGTTCAAAAAGTATATAATAGATACAATATACTACAGTCTTTTTGCAACCTAGTCAATGCAATCATGAGTTATAGAGAACCCCCCCCCCCCCCCAAACTGGCATTTGCTACAAGTTGTGAAAATGTGCATCTCACAGGTCATGTTTTATCCTGTGCTTTTGATTAGCACTTTCTAAAATCCTTTTCTACTGTAGTAAATCCTTTTCTGCTCATTGGTGTAGTAAATCTAGTGCAAGAATCAGCGATCAACGTTAAATGGAAGCAGAACAAATCCTGCCTCTGCTGTGTTCTTCATTTAGTGTGCGCTGCGTTCAGCTGCGTTCCTGGGTCATAGACGCCCAGATCACGTTTTGTTGCTTGTGTCGGTCATTTGCAGAGCAAAGGCCTGCTCTATCCAGGGCAACGGCAAGCTTGTGGAGTTGCGTTTCTGGTGTGCCCTTCACTGTCCATGTACAGTCCCCATATCCTGGCCCCCTGAACTGGGCACACCAGTAATTGATCTCTTCTCCCTCATTTATTGAGATCTTCTATAATCGTATGCATAATCTCCACACACACTCCAATGGGGGTAGGGGTGTTCATTAGGAGGTTCCATAGTAACCCTCCTCAGTCACACACACACACACACACACACACACACACACACACACAAACAAACAAAAACACCCATGTCTCTGTAATCCTCTGAGGCTGTGTTCCCTAATTTACTCCAGTGCATGGTCTAATAGGGCTGGGAAGCTTGTGATAAGGAAAGAAATTGAAAGGCTAGATCCAGAGGCGAGAGAGAGAGAGAGAGAGAGAGAGAGAGAGAGAGAGAGAGAGAGAGAGAGAGAGAGAGAGAGAGAGAGAGAGAGAGAGAGAGAGAGAGAGAGAGAGAGAGAGAGAGAGAGAGAGAGAGAGAGAGAGAGAGTGTGCACATGCATGAACGTGCATCCATTTTTGGAGAGTGAGCAGTCTTACAAAGTGTTGGTGTTTTCTGTATAGTGGATTTTATGATGCATTAAGTTCAGCAGAGTTTTATATATGAATTCTATAGGATATGCTGAACTCCACCATAAAGCACCAACAAGACAATAGCACCCCACAAAGTGTGTCATAACAATGTGTGACTGTGTTAAATGTTCCTAGTGGATGTCAGGAAGAATCTGTCCATTTTGTTTGGTAGCTGTTACTACGTGCATTTTTAAGCGAGGGAATGTCTTTGTTTTGAAGTGATAAGATGACATCTTCAGAAACAACACTTCAGTCACAGCCAACAGAGGCCTGAATATTCACAGCGACCTTATTATCTACAGTTGTTCCCTTTAACCTGTTCCCCTGTGCCCCCTGGGAAACACGGTCTCAGAGCCCCAGATTTCAGATCAGCGTGACAGCCTTTCGGCAGGTGACCTGCGGTTTCACGCGTGCTGGTCTCACTGGCCCTGGACCAGTGCTGGTGTCACTTTATTCCTCTGTGGTGCAGAGTGCTTCATCTCCTATCTTGGAGTCACAAAAAGCCACCCGCTCACCACAGAAGTCTATGCTGGGCTTATTTTAAGTAGCCAGCCCAGAAAGATCCAGACTGGAGGGAGGTCTGGTTGGCTTTCTGCCATCCCATGGATGGGTGGGAAATAGAGTCCTCTGGGTGCAGAATCTTCCATACCAGCACAAGCTTGGGCTCAGCTGTAAGAGTGGGTGTGTGAGCATGTGTGTATGCGTGTGCGGGTGTGAGAGTCAGGACCCACCTGTGTGTTTGTATGCAGTGAAGTATTTTAAGCATGATGCAGTGTGCGTGTGTGTGTGTGAGAGATAGGATCGAGCTCCCCGTGCGTTGCTGCTGCGAACGACTCCTTGATGAAGCCTCATCTCAGTGCTTTTGACGAGGTTGGCAGATTGATCCTGCGTCCAACTACCTAATGCCTCCTTCCTAACAAGAGGAGGAGAGAGAGCGAAAGAAGAAGAGAGAGAGAAACAAATTAGGCAGTGAGTATAGATTTTCAAACGCGAGGGTGTAAGTACTCTCCAGACAGTCTCATGGATTTATATGCTACTGCAAACTGCTGGGGAATTGGGAAGCCAGTAGTATGTAAGATTGCTGATCCCTTTATTCCGCAGATTACTCCCGATAGCTGAGAAGAGGAAGTTATTCAAACTCGGTGGGTAATGAATTAAATACAAGCCCACCTATAGCGCTGGGGAAAGGCTGGAATAGCGCCTTTTCTCTGATCTTTCCCTCTTCTCTTCTCTTCTCTCCTCTGCTGTGTCCTTGGCATTGATGGCCGGGTGTTTGTATGTGCAAGCAACTCTCCTATCCCCCCCCCCCCCCCTCCCCCAAAACACACACACAACGTTTTCCTAATGACTATCAGTGTTGTTTTAAACATGAAATCTGAATCCCAGCTGAGAGGAATCGATACATGGCCATTATAACGAGGCAGGGTCTTGCGCTGTTCCTTGCTGTCTTCCACTCATCAGCGCACCTCTAGGCCTGGTGCATGTCCTTGCTTCAAATGTCGGCTGGGAGGGTCTTTCGGAAGGCCCCGCCCCTCAGATTGCCCAGCTGTGAGATGTTACGCAGTCCTCTCCTCCTGCACACCTTGGGAAGTTGAGTGCGAGGGCACACCTGCCAGGTGGGTCCAGCAGGAATGCATGTTTCACACCTTTAACCTTGCAAGCTCTCGCTTTCTCTGTGCATCTGCTTGCTGAAGGTGTTACCACCAAGGTCCTTATTTTTGGTTTGTTGTGCTGTAAACAGAAAAAGAAATGGAGAAAAGACATCTGATCAGTTCTATTCTCGGGCACAGAGAGACATTCTGCGCGGGGAGCGGGCGCAGTCTTCACATGTCACTGTTTGAAGAACCAGGCTGAGCACAGAAGGGCCTGGAAGAGGGCGTGTCTTCCAGGAACGTTCACTCGGACCGACGCCAGCATAGCCTTTATCAGTGCTTCATCGTCAGAAAGATGCTGCGTGTTTCTATGTGTACAGCGGGCACGAGGATTGGTAAACGTCTCTGTCTCTTTTCTTTCTTTCATGTTCATCCCCAAAGTGTCCCCCCATGAACTGAGGCTAACGGCTCTTTAAAATGCTTTCGGTTAGATTAGCAGCTATTTCTGTTCTGTGCCTCAGGCAGCTTGTAGGTCTGTCCTCACGTGGACACTGATCTCATGCCATTGGCCAGTGATGGTGAGGAGTTACCAGGCATGCCTTGCAGCATTCAATCTTATATGATTGTGTCTCAACCAATCGGAAAGCTGAATTCAACCTGCTGCTTAGTAGGGATTCATGAATGTTATTGATTCATACCTGCTAGTCAGGCTGTAAACACCTTTGTAAGGAATCATGAATCAGTTATTGATTCATGTCACCAGGCTAGCATTCAACATATGGGCAGCTAGAACCTATCACTGTCATGCAAGTGAATGAACTGAAAATAAACAATAAATAAATCAATTCTTAGTGCAATAACATGAAACAGGTGGCAGCATGTACCTGCCTCGACAATAGCTCGCATGAGTCAGGCTTTCTCAGTTTTGTTTTTTTTTGAAGTCTCCTAAATGACGCATACACACATTGAAGGGTATAACCATGCAACTCGTTTTGTCCTACGTTCACTTTGCACTCCAGTTTGTAATGTTAACGGGTTCAGAGATTTTGCTGTGTCACTGTTTGCTGTTTTATTTCTTCCAGTAATAAACCTGATACTTGTTTTCTTGTGGAGCTGGTGCAGATCATTGGCCCCAATCCCGCACACCTTGTGAAGCCGAAGAAATGACCTTTTATTCTAGTGTACACCAAGCATGTGGAGGAATGACCATAAAACCTAAACTTAAACTTGACAAAGAGGACCCTGCATATAAGGTCCTATAGGTTTAAGTTCTAAATGTAATTATTTACTTAGTTAAACATGGTTACTGTTACTGTGCCCTTCGCAAGCTTTGTTAACAACAAGGATCAGTACAAGCTTCCAGTCTAGGCTCCACCCTGTTCTTTAGCCTCTACTGAGCCTCTGTGAGCCTGTAGTGAGACTCTAGTGAGCCTCTGGTGATCGCCCAGCCATTTTGTGTCATGCTAACTTCAGTAATTACCTCATGTAAGAATTGTTTAATTTGTAAATTAATGTAGGAATGTTTGACTCTGGGGGATGAGGAACAAAGGGAGGGCGAGGCAGGCCCAGGAGAGGCAGTGGACATACGAGAGGGCGAGGCAGGCCCAGGAGAGGCAGTGGACATACGAGAGGGCGAGGCAGGCCCAGGAGAGGCAGTGGACATACGAGAGGGCGAGGCAGGCCCAGGAGAGGCAGTGGACATACGAGAGGGCGAGGCATGCCCAGACAAGGCAGTGGACATACGAGAGGGCGAGGCAGGCCCAGGAGAGGCAGTGGACATACGAGAGGGCGAGGCAGGCCCAGGAGAGGCAGTGGACATACGAGAGGGCGAGGCAGGCCCAGGAGAGGCAGTGGACATACGAGAGGGCGAGGCAGGCCCGGGAGAGGCCGTGGGCATGCAGGAGGGCGAGGCAGGCCCGGGAGAGGCAGTGGACATACGAGAGGGCGAGGCAGGCCCAGGAGAGGCAGTGGACATACGAGAGGGCGAGGCAGGCCCGGGAGAGGCCGTGGGCATGCAGGAGGGCGAGGCAGGCCCGGGAGAGGCCGTGGGCATGCGGGAGGGCGAGGCAGACCCAGGAGAGGGTATGGTTCACAGAGAAGGCCAGCCTCTCACACCTGTTTGTGTTGTGATGAACTTCACCAAGCCTGTGGATGCTGGGAGGCACCCAAAAACAGAGAGAGAAAGAGAGAGAGAGAGAGAGAGAGAGAGAGAGAGAGAGAGAGATGATGATGATGATGATGATGATGATGATAATAGTATGAATAGTGTACATCATACATCATACAGTCATGCTAATATAGTGATCTTGAGGAAGAGAAATGGGAGATAGATAGCTAGAGAGGGAGACTGAGGAAGAGAGACAGATAGTATTACTTTTCCTAAGTTTACAAGCTGAGAAGTGATATTGCAATCTCTCATTGCACAGAAAATTGATATTTCTTTTCTGTCCTGTCCTCCTGCTCTGCCACAAAATCAGCTTGTGGATTTAGTGTGCATGTGTGTGCATATGTGAGTATTATATGTGTGCGCACATGTCTGTGTTTGTTTATGTGTGTGTGTGTGTGTGTGTGTGTGGTTTTAACATAATGCACAAGATACAGAGGGTGTTTTGAGATGTCTCTGCCTGAGTCTGTTGCCATAGTAATTGCTAAACAGTGACCAAAAACTCTGATTGATTTGACGTTGTAATTCGATTTGAGAGAGACATTTTCTGGAATGTGACTGGTTGTACTACAACATGAATTTAACCTGCCACGGTGTGGATGTATTTGCAACCCTCTTCTTTACATTCATCCCTCATAAAGCACAATGATTTATTTGCTGGATTTACTACATTTTCAGTCAAAATAATTCTAAATGTAATACTTTGAACTTGTAGTAAAGTATAGACATAGAGTTACCCAGGCCGCGAAATCACCTATTGCCTAATTACAACGGAGTTTCTCAGTATAAACATACGTTTTTTCCTCTGCTGAATATGGGTAAGGTATCATAGCTGGGGCATCATGATTAGCTAAAATGCGCCGCCTTGCGGCCACTGACGGCAACGCTTTGATGAAACAGTTGGATTCAGATAGTTTGCGATGGGCAGTAAGAATCTGATGAAGCGGAAGGGTGTGGATGCGGAGGGGGGCCTGCTTCGCGTAGGAAAGGGGTGTGCGAAGTGGAGTGTTGGCAAAGGTTGGGATTTTTCATCCCATATTCAATCTCCTTCTCATTTAATTGGTCCGCCGGGATCCAGGGCGAGTCCTCCGTCGGCAAAGCAGCTGCTTCCCCTTAATTGGCCGTGTCCACTCGCAGAATCCGACCAAAAAACAATTAAACCACCCAAAGCTGGGCGGTACATTTTTCCGACGTTTTTTTTTTTTTTTTTGTTAAGAGACGCGAACTTGGCCAGATCCGCAAGGCTTCTCAGACACAGTCTGGCGACCTGTTCGCAAAGACGCGCGTGTCTGACGCCCGCCCCCCACCATCGCCGCGGACTCTCTCAGTCAGTATCGTTCTCAGTCCGCGCACATACTCTCCGCTGGCAAACGGCGCAGGACGAGCAGCGCGCAAAGGCAGCCCGGGGTGCACGGGCGGCGCCGCTCTTCGGGTCTCCTTCTCCCACACACACAGTCTGATCCGGTGACTTCCAAGGAAACGGAGCGCTGGTGGCGCACGGTCCGTGCGTAACAGCGCTGGGAGCAGACTGGAAGGGCAGTAAAGGAGATCTAATCTCCACCTTAGCTTGTCACCACTACTGGAATGGGGGAGAAATGCAAAGTGCTGATCTCGTCGGGCTTGCGGTGACGTGGATGTAAGGTGGACTGACTGCTCAAGCTGGAAAAGTTCCTGGTGGAAACGCGGTGGGATTCTGTGCTGCTTTTCTCGACGGCGACACTCGGGAGCGCTTCTTTCCAGCGCACGCTGGGGCAAATTCCGTCCGCCACCCTACACACCAGGATTTTTCAGTTCCACCGCTACTTTTGCCTAAAAGAGTCGATCTTGATGTTACTTTTGAAAGGAAATTCTGTTTGAGAGGCTAGCCACCAGTTCAAGACTAACCCCGGTGGGTTGTAAGACTGACTTCACTCCGCTATCTTACCGCACAAGAAGGTAAGATCTGTTAGCGTTAGAAGCTTTTTGTTCGTAAAGGTGCCAGTAAAGTAAAGGTAGCGGTGAAGTATTATTTATTTTAAAATCGAACGCCGGTAGGTGTTAATATCACGCAGATTAGATTAATACCCACGAAACTATCAAGTTCCGAAAATCTGAACCAAGATGAACGTTGTACACAGCACGTGTGCAATATATTTATTTATCTGAGAATGATTATTATTATTATTATTATTATTATTATTATTATTATTATTATGGTTGTTGTTCTTCTTCTAAAGAAAGCTCGTCTCCGATTTTGAGTTATAATTATTTAGAAGTAGGTCTATTTCTAATGTTGCCCATGTAAAAAGGAGTTTGATTAGATGAAAACTGCAACTTCTTTGGTTGTGGTAACACTTCCTGTATAGTCTGTGGAATCTAGCATGCAGCACCACTCACCCACATCCAGCGCGTGCAGGCGGGCGTGCGTGCCAAAACGTCGGAGAGCGCGCAGTTAAGAAACGCTTGCCGTCTATCTGCGAGCCGGCCATGTGACAATTACTGTCATAAAACATGCCGCCAGCACCATGGTGGCCTGCATCGTTGTAAAAAATAAAAAATACAATATTAAAACTTTGCATTATTGCAACATTGTGTTGCATCAGCGTCCTCCACGAACTGCATGCGCTCTCGGATTTCCCTCGTTAATTAGCGTCTTTCATCTTTATATTTAGTTCCGTTGTTGCAATTTTTAGTGTATATAGTACTCCGATTGACTTCATAACGTGCCTAAATGACGTCCGTTAAACACCGTACATCTGAGGACAAATCCGTGTCGGTTTTAGTCGGACGTCGTTATTTAAATATCGCTAGCCCATCGTTTGAACTGCACTATTGAGAATTTGATTTACGGCTCCTTCCAGTTCCCCCTTTACGCACGAAGTTTGTCGCGTGCTTTTCCTTCGGTTCCCACTTCCCTCGCGCTCTCGGAGACAGTTTCATAGATAACTATTGCTTTAGTCAATCTCGCCAGTCCTCCTCGTGTTAAAATTAGGATTTTAACCTGCAGGTAATGCTGGGTTTCGAAAAATTGATTGCCTGCCCTTAACCGCGGCGGATTTGAACAGCGCAGGGAGAAAATATTGTAAATAGTTGTTTTTTTCCGGCTACACTAAGAGAATGGCATAATTTCCGGCTACTGCGATGATCTCGTTTTAACGCCGCTCTTGCTTTTCCTGGAGTAAATCGTGGCGCTTGTGGCCGAGGCTGCTGTAGCGCACGCACACTACCCGTTCCACGCGCGTGTAGACACAGGCGTCCAAACCCGTTATAAGCTGATCGCGTGCTTGTTACTCTCTGCAGGTAATGAGGACTCGCAGTTGAACATGGAGGTTTTCTGGATTTTATTATTTTCTATCGTCCATCGCTACACGCAAGGACAGGGAGTTTACGGTAAGAACTTCTGCTGGGTGTGTGTGTGTGTGTTAGTGCCATGGAGACTTTGCTGTTACAATTAGGGTAAGGCCGAATTTGCGAAGAGTTGGCCTGTTTACGTATAGCTTTAATGACATAAAACAGGTATGAGCCTATATGGTTTAGGGTCCGGGAGTATTGTATGCCATTTGGAACATACCGAGTTAAGTGATATTCTGGAGTGAGGCGACAGTGCTGGAAATATTGCCAGGATGGGTGTTAAGAAGCCTCTGTGACACCACCTATTGCTCAGAGGCACGCACAATGTGGACTTTATAAACATCTCGTATTTATTTAGTTAACATAACGAACATATTGAGACCAATGTGCGCATTTACCCAGTTTACAGTCCGATTATGCGCGCAGACCTTCCGTAAATAACGCAATTAGGCCCGGACGATGTTTCGGGTCAGACGTCCGGGTCAGAGCGAGCGGGGCTGCGGCAGATCCCCACGGTGCACAGTTGCACAAGTGCCGCCTCTCTTGGATGTTATGTTGGAAAAATAATATGTGTTGCGGGGAAATTTTGGTTTGCTTCGTTAAGAGGCTTTTACGTTTTCCTTGCTTTAGGTTTTAGTCTCAGATCGCGTCAGCATGCAGCTCCGAGAGACCCCTCCGGGTTATGCTACCCAACATGCATGTATACGCGCGGATATGCCGAGAACACGGCTGGGATTGGCTGAGCTTCATGGCAGAGCAAAGCGTGATTGGCTTTGCTCCAGTTACAGGAACGTTGTCACTGCGTGCGTTCCGTGTTCTACGCAGCTCACCCTCAATTCAGCCAGGCATTTCTGTACCTCTAAAGAGCTAATCTGATTTTAAAACAATATCACGAACATTTTGCCCGGCCTTAAGAAAGGGAGAAAGGAAGAGGAAATAAAACATGAGAGAAAATAAACTAGTGAAACATAGACCAAACGCTTAAAATGAATTAACACGTGATGCTTATTAGAATATGTGCGTTTTAATCAAAGGTCTTCACTACGTTTGTGCGAGTGTGTATGATACCTGATATTACATCATGATCAAAGTCTTCGGGTCTGATCAAAGCCCCGAGCCAGATGTTCATCAAGGTACATAGGACCAGGCTAGAGGTTCGTAGCTCAAAGTTAGGCACAGAGGCCTTGATTAGCGAGCCGGACAAGCCAGCCACTGAAACTCTGTTTCTTTCTCACATTTAAGTCATCTGTGTAGCGTGACACAGTTAAGCAGCGAGGACCACATTACGTGTCTGGCACAACAGCCCATTATATTTGTCAGTAGTTGCGTAGAGCTCCGTTTCTGGTAGGTTCCTGAAGGGTTGTTTCAAGCAGGAGTGTTGGACAGTTTAGCAGCGCATCCGTCAGTTCCAGTATCCTTTAAAGCCACAAACACTTTACGACCCTCAATTTAATTGGATTGATTTCACATTATGTAGATCCCTGTTAGAACAACCAAATTTTAAACAGTTTTTTCAAACATAAGAACTGTTGAGGTTTTCTGCATATCAGCGTCCTATGGTGTGTGTGTGTTTGTGTGTGTGTGTGTGTGTGTGTGTGTGTGTGTGTGTGTGTGTGTGTGTGTGTGTGTGTGTGTGTGTGTTTGCGTGTGTATTTTTTCCCAGTTTTTTTCAGCATTTAGTTTATTTCGCTTTTGTTTCTCTTGCAACTTGCATCTTATTTTGGTTGCTAAATATTTCCCTTTTTAATAAGCATTCATAATTTATATGTGTTGAGAGAGAATGAGAGAAAAGAACTCACTCTTGCACGCTCCCTTGTGCATCTCTGTCTCTGTCTTTCTCTCTCTTCCCCTCGCTCCTTTTAATCAGTGTCATTGTCAGAATCCCTGTTTATGAACATCGAAGAAGATTGACAGTGTTAACAGCCTGTACAATCTTGCTTGGGCTTAATAAAGTGCAACTACGCTCGCTCTTTAATTTTGTTATTAATTAATCAATTAATCTCCCACTAATGAGCCTAGTGAGCGGTGGTACTATCGCCTGGGCAGGTCAGTTATCCACTGGCCCTAAGGCAATGAATCTGTCCTTGGATGAGAGAGGGAGAGCGAGAGAGAGAGCGAGCCCAGCTGAGCACGTTCTGATTTCATTCTCACCTGTATGCTGCTCGTTGTTGGGACTCCTGCTTGACTTATTCCAGTTTCTTAAGCACTGGGTACTTTAGAAGACATGTGACCTAGATGATATCTGTAATATCTCTCCATACTGCTCGCCTTTGAAGCGATGTGACATCTCTCTCTCTCTCCGTCTCTCTCTCTCTCTCTTCTCCCTCTCTGTCTCTCGGCCACCCGGGTAGAAATCGACTAAGAGCTGTTGAGTATACCAGCCTTTTGCCAACTCTGTTCCAGTCGTTCTAACGAGGAGCTTTCGGACGTAGCTGTGCCTAATACCCCACGGCCTCTTTCACACGGGCACGGCTGTTGCGGCTGTGCGAGAAACAGCTTTTGTTGTCAACAAAGTGAAGACTAAAATGAAGAAAACAATAAAGACGAAAGTGTTGTCAGGCGGTTCAGCAGTCAGGAGAGCCTCTGCCACGTTTTCCCGCCACTTGGGTGTCTTGCTGCTCCTACGGCTAAAGCCCTGTCTGTCTTGGCTCTTTGCCATAATGGTAGCCATTTATGCTCTGTTCCCTCATCTGTCTCTCTCTCTAGCCCCCCCCTCATCCTTTCTTCACTGTCTCTGTGATTTGCTTAGTGCGTTTCTTGTTTGTTTGTGTGTGTGCCTGTGTTTGAACGTATGTGAACATGTCTGTGTATGTGTGTGTACACGCACTTGTGTGCATACATGCATAAGTGGTCATGGACAGTGTTCGAAAGGCTGTATTGAAATTAATTACCTTGTGGTCTGCACTGTATATTTAATATGGGCCCGGATGGCCCGTAGCTAACAGTCTGAGTGTGGTTTGTTTGTGTGTTTGTGTGTGTGTGTGTGTGTGTGTGTGTGTGTGTGTGTGTGTGTGTGTGTGTGTGTGTGTCGGGGGGTGTTCTTCCCTAGTCAGAGATATAAACCAAAACCTTCCCACTTTCTCCCTTGCTTCCTGTTTTCCAAGTTGAACAAAAACTAGGAGTGCGTTTTCAGTTGGCCAAACATTAAAAAGGTTACTGGTGAAAGGTTGCAGGGCCACTGCTGGGCCCAGTTAGTGATGAGTGTATACCCGATAAACAAGTGCACTCAGGTGGCCTTTTCCAGGGCTCTAGGGAAAGCTTCCTCCTTCATCTTGTGAGACAGACTGGCATTATTGAACGGTGCGGCATTACATATATATTTGTGTGTGTGTGTGCGTGTGAGTTTGTGTGTGTGCATGCGTGCATGTCTGTCTGAGGGGCACAGATAACAAAGACTTGTGTGAGTGAACAGTTGGCATGCTATGATTAATGCATGAGGGCGTCTGGGAGAGAGAGAGAGAGAGAGAGAGAGAGAGAGAGAGAGCAACAGAGATTACATAGTGTAGACCTCCCTGCCTCTCTCTCTCTCTCGCTCTCTCTCTCTCTCTCCCTCCCTCTATCACTTTCTCAGCACAGTAGTTTAGATGAATACTCTGCTCATCTTTCTCGCTCTGTCTCCCTCTGTCTCCCTCTGTCTCTTTCTCTCTTTTATTTGCTCATTCTTAATTCCTAGGTCTTATTCCCCTGTCTTCCTGGTTCTGTCTTTGAACTCTTTGTTCATATCGCATAACTCTCTGTCCCTCCATGTATCTCTCTCTCTCTCTCTCTCTCTCTCTCTCTCTCTCTCTCTCTCTCTCTCTCTCTCTCAGCAGTTTGTTCTGAAAGTGACCATCACACAGGTGGGACATGATTTTCTTTAAGATGCCGTAATTCGGTCTGCCTTCGATTGAACAGACTGGTCAAGCAGTGGAATGTGTTGCTTTCTTCTGCATGGGACACGGTCCTATGAAAACTAGATTATATTTTACATTCATTTGCATAACTACGATAGTCACCATAAAGGTGATGGGAAAATGAGCTAAAATAAATGTTAAGAAAGATGAAGAAATGTTTTCTCCAGCAAATGACATCTGGTCAATGTGAACGGCTCAGTCAGGTGTATTTACTGAGCGGTGCGGTAGGGAGCCCTCACATTTGGAAAGTTAGATTCCAGCCTGACTGACTGCTGCTCACAGACAGAGTGTGCACACGCGCACGTGTGTGTGTGTGTGTGTGTGTGTGTGTGTGTGAGTGCATGCAATCATTTAGAACGTTATCACAAACACAGCATCTCCCTTCTGCAACAGGTTTGTGAAACAGAGTTGTGAATCCAGCGGACGGGCGTGATAAGCTTTAACACGGTTTACTGATAGCACGCACCCACACACACCCACACACACACACACACACACACACACACACACACACACACACACACCCACACCCACACTAGCTCATAAGCAGGCATATGCATTTAAGGATTCTAAAAATCAAGTTAAAAATTTATTTCTCAGTCCTCCCTTTTAATACTTTTCTCAGCTCATTTGTTTAGCATGTAAAAACTGTTCAAACTCTGGGAAATGGGAACAGTGCACTTTCAGCACTATGTTATACTATGTTATACTATGTTACACTATGTTACACTATGTTATACTATGGTTCACTATGTTATACTATGTTATACTATGGTTCACTATGTTATACTATGGTTCACTATGTTATACTATGTTACACTATGGTTCACTATGTTATACTATGTTACACTATGGTTCACTATGTTATACTATGTTACACTATGGTTCACTATGTTACACTATGTTACACTATGTTACACTATGTTACACTATGTTACACTATGGTTCACTATGTTATACTATGTTACACTATGGTTCACTATGTTATACTATGTTACACTATGGTTCACTATGTTATACTATGTTACACTATGGTTCACTATGTTATACTATGGTTCACTATGTTATTCTATGGTATACTAATGTTGTCTCATGTTCAGGTTGACTGAGCCCTCCATAAAGACCAGTTTAGTAATGTTATCTTGTATTCAGGTTGATTCTAATCTCCTTTATAACAAATTTCTGGTATTACACAAAATCCACAGGATATTCTCACAACTTGCAGAATTCCTGATTATTTACTGGGTTAGAAAACCTGAATAAGGGGAAAACTAACTGGTCCTTATGGAAATTAGAATCAACCTGAATACAAGATAACATGACCAAACTGGTCTTTATGGAAAACAAGTTTATTGTACCAGCCACACTGAGTAAAGGGAGTTTGGATTTGGAGTCCCTGTATAAGGCAAACAAGTAGATATTATGCAGCCCTTTATACACCTTTCTGCAAAGCTCGGTCTCTTAGCCAATATGGATTGTAAACATGCATGACCTGGGCGCTGTGTGGTGTGGTGTGGTGTGCCTGTCGAGCGTGCGGGATGTGCTACAGGTGTGGGAGGTAATACCAAGTGAACACAGCATCATACATGGCACCCATCATGTATGAACACCTCCTGGTCGAATTCACCATAGGCTGGGTGTTGAGTGGCACGGTGACCCTCAGGAGGTACTTCTGACTCAAAGCCTCCTGGTCATGGAGAATGTCCTGCAAACCTGGGCTTCTTAGCAAGGTGTGCATGTTGCACAAACAAACCATCTGTCCCCAGTCGCCACGGAAACAAAGGCCAGTTACTGGCACAAAGACATTTTCTTTTTCCTTGTTAAAAGTAAGGAGTCATAGGGAGGATGGTATAATTCCTAGCTTTCTTTTCAGATCCCAATTTAACAAGGACAAAACAGGAGAAAAAGATCTCCTTTGGCCACCAGTAACACCTGTTTAACTGGATAAATACCAAAACCGATAAATACCAAAACCAAAACCATTTTTTCCCTACCTAATGGCTCTTCTGTAATTGCCCAAACCAGAAGTAGCAACCCAAAATAACAGAGGAGTTCCACACACATAGTGAAGTATAACGAATGACAAGAAGTCTTTAGAATCAGATCGCCGAGCTTCAAAAATAGATAAAATATTAAAATAATGCAGTCTGTCTGTGAAGTTACAAAATGTGTGCTCAGCTGAACTCACTGTACAGGCAGAGGTCAGTAAGATAGGAGCAGGTCTCCCCTCTTTGGTGGTGCACTTTCTATGGCTCTGAATGCTAATATTTATTAGTCTCCACCCTCTCCTGTTTGCCTGCCCTTCATTGTTTTTGTCTTTTTTAGTTTGATCCTGTTAGTCTGTACATTTAACCCCTTGTCTTCTGTCTTCGTTGTCAGTTTTTCTTGGTTGCCTTCCTAGTTTACTTTATCTTTTGCTTCTCTGCGCTTCCCTGTGGTTTAGTCTGATCCTGTTATTATGTTATCTGAGATTGTTCCGTTAAGGTCTGGCTCTCTGGCTGTGTGGATCGCTGTGATGCTATATCAACACTTCACCCGCCCACCTATGCTGTGCTGTGACTGGCCATATCAGCCTTCACCTGCCCACCTATGGTGTACTGTGGTTGGCCATGCCAGTACTTCACCCACCCACCTATGGTGTGTTATAGCAGACCATATCAACCATCACCCGCCCACCTATGGTATGCTGTGACTGGCTGTATCAGTCTTCACCCGCCCACCTATGGTATGCTGTGACTGGCTGTATCAGTCTTCACCCGCCCACCTATGGTATGCTGTGGTTGGCCATATCAGCCTTCACCCACCCAGCTATGGTGAGCTGTAGTTGGCGATACCAGTACTTCATTCACTCACCTATGATGTGCTGTGGTCGGCCTTAAAGGGGACAGAACCTCATGGAGTGTTACTGGCCTGCATCCACTTACCTCAGCCTTGCATGCATGCAGCGGTGTCTATACTCAGTAGAAAGTAATTCAGTTTTCCTCTCCAGACAAGAACCTTCACGCTGGTCCAGTCTCTGAGCCGCTGCATACGCTTGGGACCTTCATCAGTCTCTGGCCAGCCTGCACATATCTGCTGATGATAAGAACTGATACTTTGTCTCAATCTCTGCATGTACTGATATTTCACAGTCCATTCCGCCAGTATTGGAAGAACCTCTGCTTGGACCCTCTGAAGTTCCTCTCGTCTTGTCCAGTGAGAAGGACATCAGAGTATTTGAGACCGGTTAATTGATATTTCTTGGATGGCCTGTTTTAGAATTTTGTTGACTTAGTCCAAAATGTTGGATGGTATCAGTAGCAAAATTGTCAAGATAATTTAGAACTAAACTTAAAACCTGGTGAAATGTGGGGGGCGTTTCCACTGTGGAAGTAGATCGGTCTTTACATGTTTGACCGCTGTGTTTGTGTCCTCTCCTGCATGACCGAGCTTCAACCCAGGCTGAAAACACACTGCTAGCGGCACCTGCTTTCACACACTGCTTCTCCACTGCTCCTGCCAGCTTGTTGGGATCGTTAGGTATGTGAAACCGAGTTGTGAATCCACCGGAGGGACATGATAAGCATTAACGCGGAAAAACAGGTTCACTGATCTCACACACACACACACGCACACACACGCACACACACGCACACACAATTATACACACGAAGAATTGAAACCCACAACTCATTAGAAAGCATATGCATTTTTAAGAGTTCTAAAAAAAATGTCCTCACCCCTGATGTAGTTTCTGCAGGTGTGTGGGTGCTGGTAAGCAGTGCGGAAACAGCAGGAACCCGCTAGCTTTTTCCTGTGGAATTCAGCCGTTCTATTCCGGGGGATTTTAGCATAAAGTTGGAAAGACAGTAAATCTTGAACAAATCAATTGTTTCTGCAGCACACTAGAAAACTAGATGCCTATTGTTAGACTGCAGGTGCCTGAATGGTGTTCAGGGTTCTTCTAAACAGGTTCAATCCGCAGATCAATGGATCAAAAACAACAGATAGGACCATGCAATCCTGTACTGCAGAAGTTAAAATGGTTTTCTTTTTCAAAAAGAATAACTGAGTGACATTGATCTATTTGGCCCGATACCAAATTTAGCATGGAGAAGTTTGTAGAGTGAGAGACGATCACTGTTTGACAAGTCCAAACTTGTGAGTTAGGAGACATTACTGATGAGACAGTGTGAGTGAGAGGCTGATGGAGTGAGAGGTGTTGTTTTTCAATTTGAGGAATTTTCTTTGACTGATTATGAGTACAAGTAGGTGCAGTTCAGCAATATACCTTCTGTACTATATAACAGCATAGGAATCCATTGTTGATATTCTTTCTAGATCCTGCATAGAATTCATAGCTTAGTAATATATATGATGTTTTAGTGGGTTCTGCCCCTGTGAAACAGAACATTGTTTCTGTGAGGGGCTTTGGCTAATATGCATCAGGTGCGGTCTGGTGAAAAGTGGGCAGGGGGCAAAATGGATGGGGAGAAAGTGGGTAAAGAGATGGGGTCAGTGGGCGGAGAGAAGGGTCAGTGGGCGGAGAGAGGGGTCAGTGGGTGGAGAGAGGGGTCAGTGGATAAAGAGAGGGGGCAGTGGATAAAGAGAGGGGGCAGTGGATAAAGAGAGGGGTCAGTGGGTGGAGAGAGGGGTCAGTGGATAAAGAGAGGGGGCAGTGGATAAAGAGAGGGGTCAGTGGGTGGAGAGAGGGGTCAGTGGATAAAGAGAGGGGGCAGTGGATAAAGAGAGGGGGCAGTGGATGGAGAGAGGGGGCAGGGGATAAAGAGAGGGGTCAATGGGTGGAGACGGGGGGCAGTGTGTGGAGACGAGGCAGTGTGTGGAGACGAGGCAGTGTGTGGAGACGAGGCAGTGTGTGGAGACGGGGCAGTGGGCATCGACTGCTGTTTTGCATTCGATCGACTGCATTGACTGCTGTTTTGCATGAAATCGGGCTGCCTGCATAAACGACAGCTGTTACTGAGCTCCCCCGCTCCCACGTTTCTGCCAAAACTCTTACTACAGAGAGAAAGAAACCCAGTCGGTCCCTTCCCTGCGCTAGAAGATTACCTGCTACTGTCCTGCCTGGACTAAACGTCAGGACTCCGCTCCTTATATTTCTGCCTGTTTATGTTCTCTGTAAACCTGTGAAGGATCATGCAGAGAGGAGCCTGCTCAGTGTAATCTCAGTGGACCATGAGTTGCTTAGTGCTCTGTCCTTCTGGGTCTGTTCCTTCTGCCTTTTTCTCTCTCTTCTTCACCCGCTCCCATGTCCTTCCTTAACTTCCTCTATACTCCATCTGTGATTCTCTACCGTGTCATTGGTCTCACTGTGTCTCTCCTGTTCCTCTTCTCTCATTCTCTGTTTCTCAGTGCAATATAAATACAACCTGTTCCAAAGTTGTCTGAATTATTAATGTTCCTCTGTCAGTCTTGAGTAGAGCTGAGGTACAGTCCAGCCCTGGGAAGATCCAAAAAGTGAATTTTTGTTTATATATTTACAACCCCCAAAAGTTATAAAGTTGAAAGAATCAAATTGACTTGTTGCTTTTTTGTTTGTTTTATTTAGTTTTAGTCATTGATTAGAACTGAGAGCTTGTTTAACTGAGCAGGCAATTAGGTTGTATGTGTGGTCTAAAGTTCATTATAAGTAGTTGGTGTGTTCAATCATAGAGAGCTATAAAGTGAGCCAGTGCGTTCTTTACCAAAGGTCAAAGGATCAGAATGGACCTTTGTTTCCCAGAACTCTGTTTCCTAAATGTGTGTTCAGTGCAAATGAGTTATTGATCCGTGCTTTTCAAACACAGCTGTCACAACCCAGCATGACCACGTGTGAGTAGGGACACCAATACAGTGGCATTATTGCATGATGTAGGCGGTAGGGTTGCCACATTTTCAACAGAGCCCAAGCCAGACGCTCCTAATTATGGCTGTTATGCAAAATTCGCTGGGGGGACACACTTCCGGTGGGGGCCCTTACGCAGAAATCAAAAGACAAATTGATGATGCAATTTTATGCAATTTGACTTCCATATCAATCACTTGTGCTGTTAGGGCTGTTCATTCACGCATACATTAGCTTGCCACTTTTAAATTGAATGCTTGCTATCACAAGTCATGACTAGGTAGTGAGCCGGAAAGCTAAATAACAGTAAAACAACCGTAAAACAAGGTAAAACAACCGTAAAACAAGCCAAAACAACCACAGCATCTCTCTTGCAAAGCACACTATGCTCCTATTTCTCAAATGCAATTAACCGTGTATAAGCAACTGCATTTCATTTTAAAACATTTGAAAAAGTGCGTGAACCAATTTCATCCTGCAAGTTTCAGAAGAAACCAATTCCATAGACATGAGAGGCATGTTTATTTTTTTATGAGATGATCTACTACATAATTTCAAGAATACGTTTGACTCATAACATAAAATAAAAATACAGACATCAAACATCTGGTGGGTCATGTGCTCCTATTCCATCAGATTCACCACTAATGCTCCTTTCACCTGTACTTGGTATTTTTTGATTGGTCTAAAATTGCCATTGGGTGGTGGAAGTGTGGAGTGACATTCCCATGACATAACCTCCCACCCCTATTCATGTTTGCTGCATTCATGATCACTTCTGTTGTTTTAGGACAGAGATCTTGAAATGTTCTTGGATAACAAGAAGCCCTCCTTGAACGGCATGCTGACGTGTTTAGAAGCTGACCAAGGATACTTCTGTACAGCTACTCTGGCTAGATAGCTACCCTCCTGTACAGCAAGATACAGTAGCTACCCTCCTGTACAGCAAGATACAGTAGCTACCCTCCTGTACAGCAAGATACAGTAGCTACCCTCCTTTACAGTGGGCTACAGTAGCTACCCTCCTTTACAGTGGGCTACACTAACTACCCTCCTTTACAGCGAGCTACACTAACTACCCTCCTTTACAGCAAGATACAGTAGCTACCCTCCTTTACAGCAAGATACAGTAGCTACCCTCCTTTACAGTGGGCTACAGTAGCTACCCTCCTTTACAGCGAGCTACAGTAGCTACCCTCCTGTACAGCAAGATACAGTAGCTACCCTCCTGTACAGCAAGATACAGTAGCTACCCTCCTTTACAGCGAGCTACACTAGCTACCCTCCTTCACAGCGGGCTACACTAGCTACCCTCCTGTACAGCGGGCTACACTAGCTACCCTCCTGTACAGCAAGATACAGTAGCTACCCTCCTTTACAGCAAGATACAGTAGCTACCCTCCTTTACAGCGAGCTACACTAGCTACCCTCCTTCACAGCGGGCTACACTAGCTACCCTCCTGTACAGCGGGCTACACTAGCTACCCTCCTGTACAGCGGACTACACTAGCTACCCTCCTGTACAGTGGGCTACACTAGCTACCCTCCTTTACAGCGAGCTACAGTAGCTACCCTCCTTTACAGCGAGCTACAGTAGCTACCCTCCTTCACAGCGGGCTACACTAGCTACCCTCCTGTACAGCGAGATAAAGCAGATACCCTCACTTACAATGTAGGCTTTTCTCTTTTTATTTATTGCTGTCTTGTTTATTCACCTCAGATTTCTGAACTAATAATTGTTTTATGATTTTGTGATGACAATGAAAGTATTCTATAATATTCTATTCTAATACCTAATCTCTATAATCTACCACTGCCATATTAAGACGACCTTAATGTCAATGGGATAAAGTCCTTTCCATTTCTAAAATGGAATCTTGTGACTCTCTTTCTTTACCAGAAAATCCTCAGAAGCTAATTTGTTTTGTTTGTTTCCCATTGGAAATTGAGATTCAAGTGTGGCCCCATGTGGTATGACTCAACGGGGCAAGCGACGGAGCAAACGCTAAGGTTCCCGTTAGACGGCCGACGTCACAGAAGACCTTGGGCTGAGGGAGACCGTACAGTTGCTCGCAGTCACGAAGTGACTGAGGAGCTGGACCTTGCCATCCGTTGTCCTGGGAAATGCTAGCTGGAGGTGAGCGACAGCCACCTCTCGGCCGCATGCCAGCGATGGCCATCGACGGAGGCAGATGTGAGCGTGGAGCTGCGTCTGTGGCAAGGTGCAGCACAGCCGTCACCTCCACCCGCCGCTGACGGAGGCCGCTGATGCGTGTTTTACAGAATATTGATTTATGGAACTTTTTCCCTTTTGACTTCTGGTGAGCGATTAAACGTCCGCCAGGGCCTGTCGAACAGAGTGGGTGGAGACGTCTCCCCGACGGTCTGTGTGCTGCTCGGGAAGCCCCGCCCATCCTCTACCTCAGCGGGGGAGGGCTTTGTGTATTTTGCTTTTAGCTAAGCAGTGCTCCTATAAAAAGCCACAGACTGCAGTGTTCAGGAGTGCTTCTGAACACTGGGATGAGCCTCACGCTATGAAGTGTTTAGCATGCCTTCACATCACGGCTCTGGATGACTTCACAGGAGTCACCTCCCGCTGGGAGACCCTTTTTGAATATGCACTGGTGTTTTGTGCAATTCTGACAGTTTCCTACTGTTTATCCAGAGAGCCTGTGTTGTCTTCTCATGCTATTGCTCTGTCGGCTGAGTCAGACAAACCCTCATTTACTCTTCATCCCCTCGTACACATATTTGAGCTGGCACTGCAAATGAAGACCTCCCATAAGTAACGGTGAGTCATGTCTGCTGGGGCTACGAGCCGCGTGCATATTTTAACCGTGGCGCCTTCCGTTAACGTGTCTGCATGCACCGCGTGGAAGACGCTCAGCAAGGCCGTGAGAGAGAGGGCCTTTTAGAGACTCCGTAGACGGCTTATCTGTACCCTGGCCTGGACCCGCAACAGACAGGCCCTGCTCTTCTACACACACACGTTAGTGCTACCGTTAGGAGGGAGAGGATCGTTTCCCGTGCTTTAATGGGTTAGAAGATTAGATGATTCTGATTGCGATGTGTGACAATTGGAAACACACACCTGTGGCCATCACAGACCTTTAGGACAGGAATAAATTATGTGGCCTGTCTGTACGTCACATAGAATTTTTACAGATTATGAACAGCTATAGATAAATAGAAAAATAAAAGATATATATTTATATGCTTATTCTCTGTTTGCCTCATAATTGTCAATTGCTCAAGTTGTACTCAGTCATAGTTGTAAGTTGCTTTGGATAAAAGTGTCAGCTAAATGTATTGCATTTATTTTACAATCTCAGCCTTGTACCTTATAATATGTGTACTTATATGTTATATAACATATATATTATGCTTTTCTAAAAAAATATTATTTAGGCTCAGAGTATTGAATTGAAACATCTTCAGTTTAACAGACCTGCTGTGTGAAAACAGCCCTATAGCTTTGCCCAACTAAAAGATTTCCAGCCCAAGATTACTTATGGGATGTGTATGTAGTAGTATGATCTGTGTGTAACAATAGGCTCTGTAATAGTGCACTCTGTGTAATAGCAGGTTGTGTATGTAACAGTAGGCTGTGTGTGTTGACTCTGTGTGGAACAGTCGACTCTGTGTGGAACAGTAGGCATGTACAGCAGTAATTTATCAAGTGTACATTTCAGCTGCACGTTGTGGAATATTCTAGAGTTTGCAGGTCTTGTAACCACTCCATTTGTTGTGTGTTTGTGTGTGTGTGTGTGTGTGTGTGTGTGTGTACGTGCCTTTACCCTGCAAGCAGTGTGCAGGTGTTTGTCTCTCTTTAGGGAGAGACCTCTCTCCAACCCACATGCTGTAGGTCTCTCCTCTTGTCTTGTCTTGGCCATTAGAATCCTGGTACACAAACGTGTCCCCTGCAGTCGAATAATGACTGCTCATTCATCAATGAGGCCTGCTCATTGATTAGGCATTGTTTGCTTTGATCTGAGCTTGATGAATGAGAAAAGATTAATGCCACATGGTTAGGGGTGTGTGTGTGTGTGTGTGTGTGTGTGTGTGTGTGTGTGTGTGTGTGTGTGTGTGTGTGTAAGTGCTCATGTGTGCATGCGTGGAAACGTGCTTGTGTGTGTGTATGTGTATATACATCAGTGTGTGTATAAGTGCTCATCTGTGTGTGTAAGTGCTCATGTGTGCATGCGTGGAAACGTGCTTGTGTGTGTGTATATGTGTATATACACCAGTGTGTGTATAAGTGCTCATCTGTGTGTGTGTGTGTGTGTGTGTGTGTAAGTGCTCATGTGTGCATGCGTGGGAATGTGCTTGTGTGTGTGTGTATGTGTATATACATCAGTGTGTATATAAGTGCTCATCTGTGTGTGCGTGGGTGTGTGTGTGTGTGTATGAGTGATCCAGCACCTGTTCAGGGCTTAAGCGATATTACAGATTGCTGCAGAATTCTGCCTCAGCAGAAAAAAATCTAAACATTACCTGTTACAAGCAAGATGATTTTAAAGTGACAGATTTGAGAGTGGATGGCACACACACACACACACACACACACACACACACACACACACACACACACACACACACACACACACACACACACACTGCTAATTAACTCATAGAGACAGCAGTGGGTTCACTGAGATTTGAACTGATGCCAAGTGAATGACAGGACAGGTGAGAGGCCGAGCTTGGCTGGAAAGATGAACCGTTACAGAAGCTACTTCCAACTCTGAAATTCTTTAGTCTGGTAATTGGTGGTGGTTACCAGTAAAACTCCCCCCGGTTGTGTTCCGAGTGCCCTCTTTTAGCGCAGTTAGCTGGAGTGCAGAGGGCCAGATGATTGGTGCATTATTACCTGTTGCTATGACAAGTGCTCCAGAACTCCCAATGAATGTAGGATGAGAAAAAAATAAATGAAAGAATGAGTAAACTTGCTGGGTGTGAGTCAGCCTCATTTGTGTTTCCTCCCAGGATCAGGGCCTTTGGCCTGGGCGCGGCGAAGCGCTCTGTCCTCTTGAGCTATGGAGAACTGCAGCTCTGCTCCACGGAGCTCCCCATGGAACCCCTTCCCTAGGGGGTCTCAGGTTTAATAGGCCACTTTGCCTCTGATCAGGAGACACTGTTTCTTCTGCTCTCTCTCTCTCTCTCTCTCTCTCTCTCTCTTTCCCTCTCTCTCTATCCCTCTCTCTTTCTCTCTCTCCCTCTCTCCCTTTCTCTTTCCCTCCCTCCATCTCTCCTTCTCTCTCTCTTCACTCTTTAATTAGTCTCATGTCCTGCTCCAGGACTTGGCCCACTTTCCAAGATTCCCAGTGAAAAAAATAAAAAATTCCCTTTCTGCCTGCCAGGGAGAACATAGGCTGGAGACATCCCGCAGAACTCCACTGAGCGTTTGGCTCGCCGGATCTCACCCCTGCTCGTGACCGCAGGAAGGCTGATGCTTAATTTCTGGGGGATTGCATCAGCTGACCTGCGCGGAGCGCAGACACACAGACGCTGCGGTCCGAAGCAGCAACATCGTCGTCGTTTTCTTGGCATGTCTCGCTCGCCTCACGCGGACATGGCCACCCACCTGCGGCCGTGTGCTCACTCCACCGCTGCCATGATGGTTCCCGGCTGCTGCTCCTTCCCCGGTAATCTTGGAACTGTTTCAAGGCCGGAGACGAACACATTTTAATACGTTTTCTTTATGCCACCGAGATGCAAAGCCTGTACAATTTAATATCCTGCCTGCTTTTTGCACTTTTTTGAGTGCATAATTTGATTGTGACAGGTGTTCTTAATGGGGCAAATTGAAGTATGCTTACGTGAAAATACACATACACACAAGAAGGAGCAGCTTTCTTAATAAAGCTATCCTGAGATGTGATGTGCTGAAGTGCTGGACAATCTCTCAGACCCCCCCCTACACCCCACTCATCTTACATGATACGAGTGTAATGGGAAATAATGATGTGTCAGGAGGTGCCCTACCTGTCCCTGGTCCTGTTAGTACCCCTCCCAGAACCGAGCCTCGTCTAACGCCTTTAGGAATGCCCCTAACCGGCGCCACTGTCAAAGACACAGTCGAGGTGTTGTGTTTCACATTCCTTACAGCCCTCCTTAATCTGGGAATGGACCAGGGGATTAATTTAACCTCACCGTGCGTTTGGCCCATGGACTGTGTGTGAGTGTGTGTCTGTAATTATGTATGTGCATGTATGTATGTGAGTGTGTTTGTGTGTGTGTGTGTGTGTGTGTTGGGTAGTTCAATTTAAGGATTTTTTTTTATTAAGTAAATAGTAATAGTTTGGTAAACTAAAATGATAGAAAACATTTCACTTTGGTTACTGACATTAAGGCCAGTTATAGGTTTGTGTGTAGATATAGCTGTATTAGGTTTGCGTGTAGATATATGTGTGTAGATATAACTGTATTAAGTTTGTGTGTAGATATAACTGTATTAGGTTTGTGTGTAGATATAACTGTATTAAGTTTGTGTAGATATAACTATTAAGTTTGTGTGTAGATATAGCTGTATTAGGTTTGTGTGTAGATATGACTGTATTAAGTTTGTGTGTAGATATAGCTGTATTAGCTTTGTGTGTAGATATAGCTGTATTAGGTTTGTGTGTAAATATATGTGTAGATATAGCTGTATTAGGTTTGTGTGTAGATATAGCTGTATTAGGTTTGCGTGTAGATATAACGGCATTAGGTTTGTGTGTAACTATGGTGGCAAACACCTCATAATATCAGTGTGTGTGTGGTGTGTGTGGGTGTTGTGTTCATGGTTGTATGATGTTCTCACTGCTAAATATTATAACAAGCATATTAGAAAGGGATGTTGGAACCAATAAAAGTGAATGTGTGTAACGTGTATAATGTGTGTAATGAGAATTAGTGAAACTGAAATTAATATGGTACTACACGCACGCTCTCTTTCTGTCTGTCTCTCTCTCTCTCACTCATTCTCACTCACTCTCTTCTTCTGTCAAATGTAAATACGTTGCTATGGAACCATGTTGAGTTTGTTTGAATAATGCTTAATGCGTCAGATAAGAGTCTCTGAGGTATTTGTTAAGGTTCACAAGGAAAAATAGGGAATTCTCTTGAATGCTGTGAGCCATAGGATGTGGTCCAGGTCTCAACATATGTCTTTTTTATGTTGTAAAATCTAATGTGTAATGGGTGACAATGTAATGTGTGTGCATATGTGTGTATGAGTGTGTAGGGGTGTATGTGTGAATGAGAGACAGAGAAAGAGAGAGAAATCTGAAAGTTTGTCTCTGTTTTACCCTTTGTTGCCTTGCGTGTGTGTGTGTGTGCTCTATAGGAGTGTGGGCTTGCTCTGGCTTGCTGAGTTTTCTTTTATATGGCCTGTATCTTACTGTTTCCACGGTGATGTACATTTACTGCCTTCTTTTTATTTATTATTTACATATTTATTGTCCTTTCTTTGTGTCAACTGCATGTGGCAGAGCTGTAAATCTGGTACTTGGAGCTACCGTGTGGCCCTAACCCTGCCGTACACACAAATCTGCTTATTTATGATGCCATTTACTTATGAATTAAATCTTTTGCCTTTTGTGTACATCAATTTTCAGAGGACTGCAACGCACAGAGACTGATTAATCTCATAGGAGCTGGAGACTGACTCCATTTCTTTTACACTAAGTAGGCAATATATACATGCACACATCACACACATACACACACACACACACACACACACACATGCACACACATGCACACTCTCTAACGCAGACACACACACACACACACACACACATACAAAACATATCTCAAGAAGACAGGGCAGAGTGGGCAGAATGTTATAAGTAGTGTATGTATTTATTCTTTTTTTTCACTAGAGGTAATTACAGGTTATTGTGTTAGCTTGGTCATCTTCTGTATCACTATCACACATGCAGGTCTGAGACGGCCCAGGACAGCATCATGAATTGCTTTTAATTGCTTCATTGTTTGCTTAGCAGACTCTAATTGTAACCACGAAGTTTAACGTAAGGAACTTTTTAATTTAAATTTCCATTTAAAGTAATCAAAACAAAAAACAAAAACACTGCTTTTCTTATTTGTAATGTTACTTCCTCCAAAAAAAAAAAAAAAAAAGAAATTAAAAAATCCCCCCACAATCCACCTGTGACCCATCTTCAGACACTGTTTTGTGCAGACGTTTGACACCTGCGTTAGGAGACTTTGGCCCCCGCCAGGGTGACATGGCTTTGATCTGCAGTCTGTTTGTCCCCGGCGCTACACGCCGCCGCCGGCTTTGAGGACGAGGCTAAGCTTGCTGCCTGCCCTCGGAATGTCTCGCGTGCGTTTCGTCTCTTTTGACATCGCAATTTTGTTCCATGACACGTTCGCTACTAAGCCAATAGATAGCGTTGAAGGCCGAACAACCCCGTCCCCCATCCCCTGAGATTCTCCTAGAGCCGTGTGGCATTTAAGGACCTGTCAATGGCTACACCTCCCTGAGTCGCGAGCGTTCCTGTCTGCAGCTATAAGATACGCACAGACGTATGGAAGGTTGGGGAATCGCGACAGACAATGCGGCCGAGGGTTGTTCACCTGCAGCGCCTCCGATATGGCTTTGCCCAGTTGCTTCACACGGCTGCAAAACCTCCCACTAACATGGGTGTCTCGCGGGTTGTAGAACGCAGCCCATCAGACTTCTGTAGAGAGGAAGTATTTCATCACATTTTGAGAGCGAGAGACAGGATTCAGAAATGCTCTGCTGAAACGCACGCACCCACCCACATAGACACACAGATGCACGCACACAATCACAAAAGTATTGGACATACATCACATGACCCCCCCCCCCCCCCAAAAAAAAACATACAGATGTGCACACACCCATCTTAAAAAAGGTTTTTGTTCTTTCATTAGCCAAACTCAGTACTTATCGATCACTTTATATACACATCGCCTGGCCAGCCTTAAATTATTCACAGGCGTTAAATAGGGAGGTTGAATAATTCAGGAGCTGCTCTGTTGTAATTAATATTGTAGAGTTACGTGACAGGCTGGGTGGCACTGAACCAGATGACACCTCTTGCTCTCTCACTTTCTCTCCCTCCCTCTCTCTCTCTCCCTCCCTCTCTATCTCTCTCTCTCTCTTCCTCCCTCCCTCTCTCCCTCCCTCTCTCTCTCCCTCCCTCTTTCTATCTCCCTCCCTCTTTCTCCATCTCTCTCTCCCTCTCTCCCTCCCTCTCTCTATCTCCCTCCCTCTCTCTTCCTCTCTCTCCCTCCCTCTCTCTCCCTCTCTCTCCCTCCCTCTCTCCCTCTCTCTTCCTCCCTCCCTCCCTCTCTCTCTCTCTCTCTCTCTCCCCCCCCCCCTTTGTCTTTTTCTTATACTAGGCAGTAAATGCACGGTTGTTCCCTGACAAGTCAAGAACTCAGGAGTCTCCTCTAAGTGAAAAGATATTGTGTCACTGCACTTGGCTCTTGTCCAAACAGGGTTGAATGCAGGCGTGCGTCCACGCTCTCTCTTTCTCTCTCTATCTCTCTCTATCTCTCTCTCTTCTTCTCTCGCTTCAGTTCAGTTTCGGTCAGTTCAGTTCAATTGGATTCTATTCATTTCAGTACAGTTTAGTTCAATTCAGTTCAGTTCGATTTAAGGTGCTTTACTGGCATGACAAATTGTGGCGCATTTGGAGCTGTTGGCTCCAAACTCTTTGCTCTTTTGGCAGCCAAGATCTGTTGTGTCTGCCAGTCTCTATAGCCAGACGGTGCTCAATGAGTCTGGACTTTGTCAAGGTTGTTCTTGGTTTTTCATTAGTCACTATATTCAGGTAGTCTGTCAGATATTTTTACTTTGTGATTTTATTTTGATTCCCAGTACATGGTATATGTCTCCCTGAGATGTAATCTGCTTCATCCACTGTGCTGTTTAGCTCTGGTCCTGAGCCTGTGAGGTATTAGGGTGTGTTAGTGAGTCTGAGGAACAGTGGGTCAGGACCAGCTGAGTGAAGAGACTGTTGCAGAATTTTATAATGATATGAGTCAGGGTTGCTGTTTTTTTATATGTTTCCAGAATGTGACTGCCCTTTTCTGTATCTATACCATTAATGGATATTGGCCTAATTCTGCCCTGCATGCACTGGCTGAGGTGTTTCGTTACCATTAAACTGACTGATCAATCGATCATTAAATTGACTGATCATTAAAAAACACATAAAAAACCTGGAAGCATGACCTCTGACCTCCACAACCCCATCAAAAGTTATATTTTTCAACCACAGCAGTGCACAGTGTACAGTACTTTACACATGACATACGTTGCAGTAGCAGTAAAGAGTACGTGCTGCTGATCCCAGATCAGCTGGAAGTCAAGCAGTGCCCTGGTTTTCCATTAAGCAACTTTGTGACAGTTTAAAGTGCTTAACCTTACCCAGTGGACCAGGCCTGGGGTTCTAGTACTGCTATGTATGCAGATGCAGCGCCTGACTCTGGCATTAGACAGAGCTGATCTTGTCTCGAGCTTGGAGTCGGAGGTCGTGCTTAATCATGGTGCGAGGAGAAGAGGTTAGTGGCGTTCCTGTTCCACGCCTCTCTGACGCCCCTGGCTCATACCATCTGTCCTGGTTAGATGCTCACACGTGCTTGAGCAGCTGTCCAACAACAAAGGTGCTGACCAGTCGCTCCTTCCGCAGATTCAGCACCATGGACAGCTCCGGTGGGCTCGAGTTTGGCCCAGACAAGCACAGTAAGGTTACCCAAGCAGTGCATGGTTCATTGGGTCAGTCGTGTGTTCACCAGGATCCCTCCCATATGGAACGCATCTGGGAATAAAACGGATTGTGATTACTGTTGGGGCTCCCGATGACCAGTGATCCTCGTCGTCTGTAATGGCCTGGGAGGCGGAGCTGTGAGCTGGGAGGCAGAGCTGTGAGCTGGGAGGCGGAGCTGTGAGCTGCGAGGCGGAGATGAGCGCAGCCACCACGAGTGGGAGGGTCTGGGAGCGTTCAGCCACATGCGTGAGCGGATGGCTGGGGTGTGTGTGTGTGTGTGTGTGCGTCCGGGCGCGCGCGCACGCGTGTGTGTGTGTGTGTGTGTGCGCGCACGTGTGCCTGCAGAGGTCTGCTGGGGCATTCTGTGGCCCCCGCATTTGATGGATTTGTTTCCAGGAAAGCGCGTGAGTGTTGACAGAAAGGAGAGGAAGAGGATGAAGGCTGAGAGAGAGAGAAAGAGAAGGGCAGACGAGGGAGAGAGAGAGAGAGAGAGAGGTGTGAAGTGATGAAGCGAGGCAGAGGGAGTGTGTGTGAATGCAGGAGGCTGTAAACCAGCTCTGCAGTGAATATAAATCTGACCTGGTTCACCACCTCTGCAGGCCACTGGAGTCTCTCTGTCTCACTCTGTCACTCTTTCAATATTCCACCCCATTCTTCCTCACTGTGTTTCTGTCTCACTCTTCCTCTCGCACGCATCCACGTGTACACTGTGAGGTGTGTGTGTGTGTGTACTGATCAGGGGTCCCCACTTTGCTTAGTAGGTTCAGGAGTTTGACCCCTGTCTGCCAACTTAATTTGTGCTTGTTGTAGACATGCTCTCTGGCCTATGCGTATCTGTGTTTATGTGTGTGTGTGCACATGCATTCATGCATGTGTGTGTATATATGTCTTGCCAAATCAGAGTTTAAGCTCCAAAGCTGTAAAAGGCGATGTTGGGTGAAAGAGGACTGTGGGTGTGATGTGTGGTGGGTGAACAAGGACTGTGGGTGTGATGTGTGGTGGGTGAACGAGGACTGTGGGTGTGGCAGGTGTTGGGTGAACGAGGACTGTGGGTGTGGTGTGTGTTGGGTAAATGAGGACTGTGGGTGTGGTGTGTGTGGTGGGTGAACGAGGACTGTGGGTGTGGTGTGTGGTGGGTGAACGAGGACTGTGGGTGTGGTGTGTGTTGGGTGAACGAGGACTGTGGGTGTGATGTGTGGTGGGTGAACGAGGACTGTGGGTGTGGCAGGTGTTGGGTGAACGAGGACTGTGGGTGTGGTGTGTGTTGGGTAAATGAGGACTGTGGGTGTGGTGTGTGTGGTGGGTGAACGAGGACTGTGGGTGTGGTGTGTGGTGGGTGAATGAGGACTGTGGGTGTGGTGTGTGTTGGGTGAACGAGGACTGTGGGTGTGGTGTGTGTTGGGTGAATGAGGACTGTGGGTGTGGTGTGTGGTGGGTGAACAAGGACTGTGGGTGTGGTGTGTGTTGGGTGAAAGAGGACTGTGGGTGTGGCAGGTGTTGGGTAAATGAGGACTGTGGGTGTGGTGTGTGTTGGGTGAACGAGGACTGTGGGTGTGGCAGGTGTTGGGTGAACGAGGACTGTGGGTGTGGCAGGTGTTGGGTGAACGAGGACTGTATTTAAGATGAAGTTTGTGTTTCTGAGGTTTCACAGAGAGGGGGAGCTCACAGAAACGAGTACAGTCCTCTTTCACCCCCGTCCTCTTTCTGTTGTTGCTATGGTGAGATACCCACCCCCCCTTTTCATCCCATTTTCTTTCTTTTTTCATCATTTCATCCAGATCCATCTAGGG
>NC_137508.1:23102500-23110000 GCF_041902795.1 Electrophorus electricus | reverse complement strand
TGTCAGACATGTCTTCTCACAGTTTAATATAATAAATATCCACTTAATAGAAAAAGGTTTTCAAACATACTGTATAATTTGGTCCATGCAACTAGAAATCCAGAATGAGCCTAATTTCGCAACACATTTCAGTTCAAATGATCTTAGAGTAAAATCATTTGATCTAAGTCCAGTGAAGGGGGCATCGTTATTCTCCTTTGTGTTTGTGTGGGCTCTTGTCAGCGCAGAAGTGATAACAGTGATCACGGGGCGGAGCTTGCACGGGAGCCTGTACACACGTCTGTCTCCCCCCCCCCGCAGAGTCGGCTGCGTCTCCAGCAGAGCGGCTGCCAGTGGAAGAGGCTTAATATCATGTGTGGCACGCCCTTTGAGCGTGCCGAGCACAAACAGCGTGCCAGGCCGATGGCCAGCAACCGTTCTCCTTGCTTTTTTGTCCTTCTCGCTCGCATTCTCTCCCTCTTTCTCTGTCTTCCTGTCTTCCCCTGTCAGTCTGCCAAGGAGATCTAAGCAAAGACTGGAGTTTCATCTTTGCACTTGCCCTTCTCTGTGCACTCTGGCTCTTTCGCTGTCTCCTGATCCTTCTCTCTCACACTCTCGGTCTCTTCCACATGTTGTTGTGCTGGCTGCTCACTCCTGGGCGACAGCTTTCTGTTTCTCCATCTCGGCTCTGGAGCGCGTGCTGTTATGACCATGTGTACATGTGTGACCGTGCGTGCGGATGTGTGTGTGTGTGTGTGTGTGTGTGTGAGGAGGAACAGAGAAACTACGGGAGGACTTGGCGCTTTCATGCTCGTTTCATGCGGCTGGCTGTTGCTCCAGAGGCGCAGCGCCCCCTGGAGGCCAAGTCCATCGGCAGAAGCAACAGTGCAGCTCTCCAACACGTTTGTCTCCCGAGGCATTGCAGGAGTGGAGAGATGTGGGAGAGGACGGACAGACTCTCCTCGCTACGACGTGTTGCAGTTTGCTTTTCTGATGTGATTAATGTCAGTGCATAGGCGGTAAAGTCACTGGTGCGTGTATGAGACCTGGAGGTATCGGCTTCCAGTTCCACCACCCCCTTCTGCGGAGGGATGCCACTCGGCTATCGCCATCTCCTCTCTCTGTCTGTCTGTCTCCCTCTCTCTCTCTGTCTGTCTCTCTCTCTCTCTCCCTCTCTCTCTCTCTCTCTCTCTCTCTGGAACTGTCTCTTGGCCTTTGAGACTTGGTAGGCTGTTCTCACCATGGTGTTTAGACAGACAGGTTTGCTCTGGTCTGCTCACTGTCAGTTTCTACACCTGTTTGATACTTGGGTCAAAGTGTGTGTGTGTGTGTGTGTGTGTGTGTGTTGCATACATAAATGCCCTGTCTGAGTGGAGTTTGAGAATCTTCCATAAATAATCTCTTGCTGATCAATTTAGCAAACACCCTTGCCACTCTACACATACTATACACACATCTCTACACACACTATACACACATCTCTACACACACTATACACATATCTCTACACACACTATACACACATCTCTACACACACTATACACACATCTCTAAACACACTATACACACATCCCTACACACATCTCTGCACACACTATACACACATCTTTACACACACTATACACACATCTCTACACATACTATACACACATCTCTACACACACTATACACATCTCTACACACACTATACACACATCTCTACACACATCTCTACACAGACAATACACACATCTCTACACATACTATACACACATCTCTACACACTATACACACATCTCTACACACACTATACACACATCTCTACACATACTATACACACATCTCTACACACACTATACACACATCTCTACACACACTATACACACATCTCTAAACACACTATACACACACCCCTACACACATCTCTGCACACACACTATACACACATCTCTACACATACTATACACACATCTCTATACACACTATACACACATCTCTACACACACTATACACACATCTCTACACATACTATACACACATCTCTACACACACTATACACACATCTCTACACACACTATACACACATCTCTACACACACTATACACACACCCCTACACACATCTCTGCACACACACTATACACACATCTCTACACATACTATACACACATCTCTACACATACTATACACACATCTCTACACACACTATACACACATCTCTACACATACTATACACACATCTCTACACACACTATACACACATCTACACACACTATACACACATCTCTAAACACACTATACACACATCCCTACACACATCTCTACACACACTATACACACATCTCTACACACATCTCTACACAGACTATACATACATCTCTACACATACTATACACACATCTCTATACACACTATACACACATCTCTACACACACTATACACACATCTCTACACATACTATACACACATCTCTACACATACTATACACACATCCCTACACACACTATACACACATCTTTAAACACACTATACACACATCTCTACACACACTATACACACATCCCTACACACATCTCTACACACACTATACACACACTATACACATATCTCTACACACACTATACACACATCCCTACACACACTATACACACATCTCTAAACACACTATACACACATCCCTACACACATCTCTACACACACTATACACACATCTCTACACACACTATACACACATCTCTACACATACTATACACACATCTCTACACACACTATACACACATCTCTAAACACACTATACACACATCCCTACACACATCTCTACACACACTATACACACATCTCTACACACACTATACACACATCTCTACACATACTATACACACATCTCTACACACACTATACACACATCTCTACACACATCCCTACACACACTATACACACATCTCTACACACACTATACACACATCTCTACACATATACACATATCTCTACACACACTATACACACATCTCTACACATATACACACATCTCTACACACATCTCTACACTACATTCAGCTTGTTCTCGCTCTCTTCCCATCCTTTTCTCTCTTCTTATCCATCTCTCTCCCTCTTCTACTACTTGTCTTCCTCTCCCTCTCTCTACTTCCCTCTATCCTCTCTCTCTCTCTCGCCCCTATCCCCCTCTCTCCTTCACTTTGCACTCTCTGTCCTGTTTGATTGTTCTGGAACTTTAAAGCACAGTGTGTTGTAGTGTGTTATAGCTACCAGCGTGAAGATATTGAAGCCTCAGAGCTGAGAGAGAGAGAGAGGAAGAGAGGGAGATGGAGAGAGGTGGAGAGAGATGGAGAGAGATGGAGAGAGGTGGAGAGAGATGGAGAGAGGTGGAGTGAGAGGTGGAGAGAGATGGAGAGAGGTGAACAGGAGATGGAGAGAGAGATGGAGAGAGATGGAGAGAGAGGTGGAGAGAGAGGTGGAGAGAGGTGAAGAGAGATGGAGAGAGATGAGAGAGAGGTGAAGAGAGGTGGAGAGAGAGGTGGAGAGAGGTGGAGAGAGAGAGATGAAGAGAGGTGGAGAGAGAGGTGGAGAGAGGTGGAGAGAGAGGTGGAGAGAGAGGTGGAGAGAGAGGTGGAGGGAGAGCTGGAGAGAGGTGGAGAGAGAGGTAAAGAGAGAGGTGGAGTGAGAGTGGGGAACTTTAGCATGCCAAAAAACACTGCAGTCCTTATAGCTACTGGAACATACTGGTTTGGGGTCTTGCAGGTGAAGGTACATACTTGATGGTCTTGAAGGTGCTGGCTAACTTTTGGTAGATGCTGATCTAATTCTGCCATTACAACCTCTTCAGCATTCTGTTTGTGTGAAACTGGACTGCTGCTTTTGAGCTTGATAGACCTATGCAGCCTTATAACTGCCATATAACACGGCTCTCTTGCTCAGGAGCAGCACTCTGGGAGAAGACAGAGGGATGGTGTTGGGGAGGAATGATCAGGTCCTTCTGTGTGCCAATTCTGCAGTTACAATCAACCCTCTTACCCCCCTTCGCTCTCTCTTGCTCCCTCTCTCTCTCCCCTCACTCACTCCTCTTTCTCTCTCTCCCCTCACTCACTCCTCTTTCTCTCTCTCCCTCTCTCTCTCCCCTCACTCACTCCTCTTTCTCTCTCCCCCCCTCACTCACTCCACTTTCTCTCTCCCCTCACTCACTCCTCTTTCTCTCTCCCTCTCTCTCTCTCCCCTCACTCACTCCTCTTTCTCTCTCCCTCTCTCTCTCCCCTCACTCACTCCTCTTTCTCTCTCCCCTCACTCACTCCTCTCTGCCTCTCTTCTCTTTCTCTCAAATCAATTCAGGTCAAAATTCAAAATTCAATTCAATTCAGTTAAATTCAGTTCAACTGAATAAGCTTTATTGGTATGACCATATGCAATAACAGTGTTGCCAAAACAGTATTACAGTAAAACAATATGAATGAACCTTTGTAATTAAGGAAATGGAGAATTTTGTTATAATAATGAATTTGAAAACTAATTAGTATGAAAAAATAAATGGAAGAAATCGTGATGAGAAAGGTAAAATCAAATCAAATCAAATGTGCTTTATTGGCATGACAGGATAAAATACCTACAATGCCTCCAAGTAGTATTCAACCCCCTGCAGATTTTGCAAATTCAATGAGTTGCAAACAATTTAGAGCTTTCAAACTTAACAAGAGTAGCATTTATTAACAGATGCCTAAATATTACAAACAAAAAGGACAAGTTGCTCAATTAAATTATGATACATTTTAAACATACAAATTAGGGTCCATTATTATTCAACCCCTAGGTTTAATATTTTGTAGAATAACCCTTGTTTGCAATTACAGCTATTAAACATTTTTTATACTCCAGGTCTCTGGAGTAATCTTGGCCCACTCCTCTATGCAGATCTTCCCCAAGTTGTCTAGGTTCTTTGGGCATCTCTTGTGGACTTTGATCTTGAGCTCCTTCCAGAAGTTTTCAATTGGGTTAAGGTCAGGAGACTGACTAGGCCACTGCAACACCTTGATCTTTTCCCTCTTAAACCAGGCCTTGGTTTTCTTGGCCATGTGCTTGGGGTCATTGTCCTGTTGGAAGATTAAACGGTGACCCATCTTAAGATCCATGAAGGAGGAGCAGAGGTTTTTGGTCAAAATCTCCAGGTAGGCTGTGCTATCCATCTTCCAGTGGATGCGGACCAGATGGCCGGGCCCCTTGGCTGAGAAGCAGCCCCACATCATGATGTTGCCACCACCATGCTTGACAGTAGGGATGGTATTCTTGGGGTCGTATGCAGTGCCGTCCTCTTGCCAAACGCCCCGGGTGTGGTCGGCAACAAAGACCTCGATCTTGGTCTCATCAGACCAGAGAACCTTGAACCAGTCTGCCTCAGAGTCCTCCAAGTGAACATGAGCAAACTTAAGACGGACCTTGACATGATGCTTTGAAAGTAAAGGTACCTTATGGGCTCACCTGGAACGGAGACCACTGCGGTGGCCTACGTTACTTATTTATTGAAACCAGTGTCCCCACTGCCATGAGCTCTTGACTGTTCGGACAAGCCTGGCCTCAGCATGGGAGAAATGAAAGGTTGTCCAGGCCGTGGAAGGTTAACAGTAGTTCCATAAGCCTTCCACTTCCGGACGATGCTCCCAACAGTGGAGACAGGTAGGCCCAACTCCTTGGAAAGAGTTTTCCACCCCTTGCCAGCCTTGTGACCCTCCACAATTTTTTCTCTGATGGCCTTGGAATGCTCCTTAGTCTTTCCCATGTTGAGTGCTGTTCACTTGTTTGGGGAGGCACTTTTATAGTCAGAAAAGGTGGGAAAAAACAGAAAATTAATCCAAGCATGTGAGGCTTATTTTTCTTAATACCTTAATTACTTCTTAATACTTGAGGGAACCAAACAGAATTCTGGTGGTTTGAGGGGTTGAAAAATAATTGACCCTCTGGTAAACTTTGCAAAATTTGAAAAAAAATAGTAAACAGAGAAAAAAGATTATTTTTTGCTGCATTTCACATCTCCAGGCCCAAATTTCACGATGCTAAGTTAACGCCAAATGTGTAAACCTGCAAAATCTGCAGGGGGTTGAATACTACTTGGTGGCACTCTACGTTTCCAAAGCAATGCAGTATATGTCGATGTATTATTTATATACAAATTAAGAGGTTTTTTTATAGAGAATGGGACATTAATTAATAAAATAAAATAACATAGCTACAACTGCAATAAAAATTGTAGAACATCAGACATTTCTGTCAGAACCAAAATAGAATAAAATGAAGTAAACAATAATGGCAACAGATTAAAAACAGTTGTTAAATTATTGTGAATTAATCTTTTATTGTGAATGAATATTTTATAACATTTTCTCTGATTTTATGGCAGTTTTGTATAAATTGTCCTAAATCTAAATCTATCTTCTCTCCTCTGTCAACAGTGCTTTATTGGCATGTATATTGTAAGTGACATTATTGCCAAAGCAAATTAACATAACGGAGAAAGGGGGAAAGCATAGGAAATAATAAACGCGCAAAACAAATAAAACAAACGAACCATACTGACCACTGAAGGGGGGTGGCGTGAATTACTGGTCGCCTCTTAGACTGTGAGAAGATGCTGTGACTTCTGTTGTTTGCATCAGTCCACTCTACTCCCCCAAGATATGGGGCAGTTTCTCATTATTACTCTGCGTCTTTGAAACGCAGGGCGTAGTCTGTACATCTTCTCAAGAGAATGTGTCTAATTGAGTCATACTTGGGACACTCGGTTAGGAAGTGCAGCTCTGTGTCCAGCTCTCTCAAGTGCCAGTGGGAACACAGCCTGTGCTCTCTGGACAGCAGGTCTGCCTATGATGGGCGGTACTCAGTCTGGACATGGTCAACATGTTCCTTAGTTTTTTGTCTTTGACTGTGATCAAGTTAGACAAGTTACCAACGTGTAATTTCAATTTAGCACCAAACAGCACTGAAGCTTGTGTTGCGATTTTGGAGGTTTTTTTTCCAATCCGTGATGTAGTTTTGTTTTTCATTGGCTAGTATTTGGCTGGGTCTGTTTGTTTGGGAGAATATGGAGCTGTCTTAAGGCTCTGTGGTGTTATTAATATCAGTGGACTTCAGCTCACTCTGTCTCCTCTCTCTCTCTCTCTCTCTCTCTCTCTCTCTCTCTCTCTCTCTGTGCCATACCCTTTCATCAGTTACTCTCCGTGGAACTAAATCCATCAATACAGTCATTCTCTACCTTTGAATTTTTTGCCGTGGCTGTCAGCACCGCACGTGCGGTCCAACAGTGGTTCGCACGTCACGCTTCTCGGGTTACGCTAACCTGGGTCACTCTTCCTGGGTCAGACTTCCCGGGCACTCATCCAGAGCCATGCCTCCTGGGTCATGCCTCCTGGGTCATGCCTCCTGGGTCATGCCTCCTTACTCACACTTCTAGGGTCATACTTACGGGCCTCGTGAGTCGAGTACACGCTCTGTCTATTCAACATTACAGAAAAAAGATGGATGATGTCCTAATGTTGCTGCTGTTG